>NW_023270323.1:20297709-20396448 GCF_011800145.1 Mirounga leonina | reverse complement strand
GGGGAGTCTGCTTCTCCCTCTGACCCTCCCCCCTCTCATGTGCTCTCCCTCTCAGTCTCTCTCTCTCAAATAAATAAATAAAATCTTTAAAAAAAAAAAAAAAAAAGAGGACTTGAGCTTTTACCCAAAGTGGGTTGGGAAGCCATTAGAGGATTGTAAGCTGAAGAATGATGTGTTGGACTTTGTTTTAAAAGGATCACTCTGGTTACAGTGCTGAAAATGCATTATGGGACATGTGTGAAACCATCATGTTGTACCCCTTAAACTTACATATGTTATATGTCAATCGTATCTCAATAAATCCGGAAAAAAATAAAAAGAAAGAGAAAATACACATTGTGGGGTAGGGATATGGAATGAGTAGAAGGAACATACGGGCAGAAGCAGCACATCAGTTCGGATCCCACTAAGTATCCAGGTGAGAGATGAGGGCAGGCCAGAGCAGATCAGTCGCAGTGTGGGTGGTGAGAAGTAGTCAGACTGTGAACATATTTAGAAGGCAGCAATTGAGGCTTTGCTGACAGATTCAATGTGTAATGTGAGAGAGAATTCTTTAAGGTTTTTGATCCAAGAAATTGGAAGATAGTGATGCTATTTGCCATAAAAAGAAAAGGTTCAGGAAGAGCACCAGGAGGTTAATTTTATCCTTGTAAAATCTGAGATGCCAAATAAACATCCATCAGCAAGCAATTGAATATCTGAGTCTGGAGTTCAGATTAGATATAGGCTATACATAGAGAAAAGGGGTTATAGCTGGGTAGGAATGTAGGATTGGGAGTTTATTTTATTTTATTTTATTTTACTTTATTTTAAGATGGGAGAAATAATAGAATGTTTTCCAGTGATGAGAATAATTCAATAGAATGGAAAAATGTGACAATACCTGACAGGGGACAGTCGCTGGAATGGTGTATTTAAATAGGTGACAAAGGAGGGGATCTCATGCACAAAGGAAAACATTGCTGTAGATGGCCCATCCCTAGTAACAGAAAGTATATGTAGATAGGAAGATCCACATGGTGGTATGATTTTGAGGGGTTGTCTTCCGACTGCATGTATTTTCTTGGTGAAATAGAAAGCAAAGTCAGTGTGAGGATGGTAGTGAAGGGTGGAAGGTTTCAGGAGAGCAACAAAGCCATGATTGAACAGAGGAGTGGAAGAATGAATGGATTTGGGGTTGCCAAGTGAATGCATTTAGAATTGCCAAGTAGCATTAAGAGCTGACTTGAGGTTGAAGGTCATGGATTTAAACTGAGAACGGCCACTTTCATCTGTGCAGCTAAAAGTATAGAGAAGATGGAGAGCTCAATTTAAGCAAGATTGGGGTTTTGCCAATTGACTATGAGGAAGGGAAAGAAGGGCAAAAGAGCTGAGGGTTTATGCAAATAACTAATTATAATGATAGCTGGTGGACACTAAGTTGGGTAAGGAAGGAAGAGAGCTCATGAAATGAGCAAGAAGCAGTGAAAGAGCCAGAGGACCAATGAATGACAGGTCTCTATGGGATCGAAAAATGGTTGGAGTCAGAATATTAGAACAAATGAACTGAAAAGAGGGGGAAATGCAAATCAAAAACCACGATGAGATATCATTATATTCATACCTACCAGGATGACTGTAATAAAAGAGATAACAAGTGTTGAGGATGATGTAGAGAAATTGGAATACTCATTCAGAGCTGGTGGGATTACAAAATGGTGCAGTGACTGCAAAACAATCTGGTAGTTCCTCAACATGTTAAATATAGAATTACCATATGACCCAGCAATCCCACTCCTAGGTGGAGACCCCAGAGAATAAAAGCATACATCACATAAAAAGATGTATACAAGTGTTTATGGCAGTATTATTCATAATAACCCCAAAGGGGAAACCACCCAAATGTCCATCAACTGATGAACAGATAAATAAAATACATCCATATGATACAATATTACTTGGCAATAAAAAGGAATGAAGTTCTGATACATGCTATAGTTTGGATGAACCTTGAAAACATGCTAAGTGAAAGAAACCAGTCACAAAAGGCCACGCATTGTATAATGTGAAATATTCAGAATAGACAAATATAGAGAGACAGAAAGTAGCCTGGTGGTTGCCTAGGACTGGAGCAATGGGAGAACTGAGAGGGGTGGTGAAGGGTAATAGGTATGGTAGATATTTTTGGCGGTGGGAGGGGAGATGACGAAAATAATAAGTCCATTGTGGTAATCGTTGTACAACTCTGTGAATACAGTAAAACTATTGAACTGTATACTTTAAAGCGGTGAATTTTATGGCATATGAATTATATCACAATAAACCTGTTACCAAAAAAAAAAAAAAAGGAGGAGGCGGTCAGAGAATGGGATGGTTGAAACTGGTCTTATGGGAGTTTTGCACATTGGTAATGACAGGAGCTAGGGTCTGACCAGGGAAGCTGGTAGCTGGGATGACTTAGAGGAGGGAGGCAGGAAGACTCTTCTAGCATCCATGAGGTCATGGGCATCAAGTGTGGTGGCAGGAATAATGTTGGGGGGGGGCATCTGACAGTAAAGGGGGTGGGGAAGGATCTTCAAGGAATGAAGAGGATGACCTGAGGGTTTGCAAGGGACTACCACAAAGAAGGATCAGAGCTAGTGGAAATCTGATAGCAGGCAGTTCAAAGCTGGGATGGGGTTAGAGGGAACATTCTAGAATTTGGGTATTTTTGAAGGACTTAAAATATCCTGAAGTATTAAGCACTGACCGTACTTTTTCCTTCCTTCACTTATTCATTCATGCAACACCTATTTATTCTTTTTCTGGTACCTTACCTACTCATTTGGCCATCTCTGTGGATGTAGCCAAGCATGGTAGAGCTGACTCAGGATGGCTGTGGTGTCCCTGCTACTCTATGATGATCTCCTTTCAATGAGCTTCCCCAGAACCCAACTGCCCGCTCACGGAGTAGAAGGCTATACTGAGTAGTATGTAACCATTCTTTGATCACTGACATCATACTGGCGGTCACAGACACAGTGAATGGCTTTGTCTTCTTGAAGGAGGGGGGTGTGCTGCCTGTTGCATAGTTGGGTGGGAGAATGAGTGACAGGCTTTGGGTTTGGAGGGATCTGGGTTTGGGTTGGGGCTCTGCTATGTATAACCTTGAGCAATTTACTTAAGCTCACTGAGACTTAAGTTTTGTTGTTGACAAAATAGCTACTTTGTAAGCATTGGGGAGAATTAAGGGACATCATGCCTGTCAGACCCCTCATAGACAGTAGGCGTGAGCACAAATGTCCTGTTCTCTCCCCCTCTTTCCTTCCGTTGCCTTAATGCTGACGTTGCTTCTACTGTTTGATTTCTAGCTTCCTGCCATTCCAACATCCGGCTTCTCTTCAGAAGCCTTTTTCTAGTCTTCTTATTTAAAAAATGTTTTCTCATTTTAACCTTTAAAATAACCTGTGAGGTATGTACAAGAGGTATTAGTGTTCCTAACTGATGGAAGAGAATATAGGGTACTGAGAGTAACTGACATTTACCGGGTATTTACTAAATGACATTTTTCTAAACACTTTATGTGCATTGACTTACTTAATCCTCACAGTAATCCTAAAAGGGGTATTATTAAGCTTATCTTACAGAAAGGAAAACAGGCACAGAGAGGTCAAATAACTTGTTGAAGGTCACATAGCTTCTAAGCATGGGGGCAGGATTTGAACCTGGGCAGTCTGGTCCCAAAGCTTAAACACTATATGGCTTTGATAGAAGGTAAGTAAACAAATCATGGTTTAGAACTCCTGAGTGAAGAAATCCTCTTGCCGGTTACAGCTCAGGTATCTTGCTGGCCTCTGGAATGTCATGCAGCTTGAAAATGTCGGTAGTTCACAAGGGTGACTCATAGAATACTATTGTTATCTTATACAGGAGGGGACCCTGGGTGAGTTTTATTACCTGGCTTCCTCCTAGCTCAGCTACCCCTGAGAATTCTTTTGTAGAGACAAAGAAGTCAGTCCGTCTAAGATAATACCAAGAAAAATAGCCACCCTTATCATATTATGGTTCTGCCTATTGAAACCAAAAGTTTTCTCAATATTATAAATCTAAAAACCTAGGGGAAACTTTGGAAAACGTTGGGAAACAAATAGTTCATAAAGTTCAATGAACCTCCTAATGATTCTCTGGCCCCAGCAGACTTTTCCTTGGGAAGCAGAAGAATATTTGGTCTATGACGGGCCATTAGGCATTCATGAAACTCATCTCAGAATAACAGGACAAAGTGCTAGAGGGCTGATAGGTAAGGTGGGTGTTCTTAGGAGTGGATGAGCAAATATTCAAAACAGCTAGAGATTTGTCATTTTTCTTCTTGCTGCCACTGATTCTAGTTTTTGAGCGCTAGAATTTGTCCCAAACCAGGAATGGAGAAAAAAAAGATAAGATAAAACTAAAGCCTGATCATTTTAGTATGTCAGAAACTTTGATGTAAATTTGATGAAGGAAGAGTTGGAAATTGTTATCTAAAATGAGATCCAGTATATATACATTTTACAAGTGTGTGCATTTGTATACATTTAACTATTGTCCCATGATTCCTATTTCTATTTGATAATAAGTGGACTTACTCTGTATATTTATGAAATACATGAGATACATATATAATTTATAAATTTTATTTATTTTCCAAAGATCTGAGCTCTCCATTGATGTGGTTAATAATTCAAAGAAGTGGGGCACCTGAGTGGCTCAGTCGGTTAAGCATCTGACTTCAGCTCAGCTCATGATATCAGGGTCTTGGAATCGAGTCCCTAGTTGGGCTCCTCACTCAGTGGGGAGTCTGCTTGTCTCTCTAATCCTCCCCCCACTCATACTCTCTCTCCCTCTCTAAAATAAATAAACAAAATCTTAAAAAAAATAATTCGAAGATGTTCTCTTTCTCCTATTTGTAAAATGGTTTATATATACATATATATTCTCCGTATATGTACATTTTAATATATGTTCTATACATATATGCATATTGTACATAATATACTGTCTTTTCATGAATAAATACAGCAGAATCAGTCGAATAAATGAAAACATTATGACTTGAACAGAAACAAATGAGGCAAAGGGTCTTTCTTAGGAACACGGAATAACCATGCTAACTAAGAGGCCTGAAATTATTTGAGGAATGGAGTAAAATATAAATAAATGCCTTTACATTTAAAGAAATGCTCAAGTCTTCAATCTCAATGGAGCAGAAGGAGGGAACTGAGGCCCCCCCTGGGATCCAGGTAGCCTTGGCCTCTTGTTCCCTGAGAGAATTTCTCTTTGAAGTTCAGTGGAGTTCACTGGGATGGGGCATATGACTGCGGGGGGCTCAGGAATTCAATGAGAGGGAAAGCAATCCCAGTACGCATTCTGAGGAGGCAAAGATTCACACATGTGGGCACACACATGCGCACAGACCCAAACCCCAGGAACTGGAGAGTTTTGCCCTTGTCACAGCCAAGGGATTCCCAGAGCTTCACACATTTAGGGGACTCTGAGAAACTGGTTTGGGCCTAGAGCGACCTCACAAGCCTCTTTCTAAGACAGGAGAGCCCAGTAGCTGACTTACAGAGTTCAAATACCAGAAGCTCAAAGGACTTAACTTGGAGTGTAGTTCTCCCTTGTCTGTTCATGGTGTCTGCTGAACTTGTTCCTCCTTCAGTGTCTTGAAATAGGGGTTGGGCAAAGGAAGAAGTGGGAGAAAGACAGGGGGGTCTCTATGATGGTGCTCATTCTACTGCATGCAACAAGGGGTGGAGGACTGAGTGTGTAGAACCTCTTTACCTACTTCCCCCTATAAATGATGATGATGATGATGATGATATTGATTAAAGCTAACATTTGTTGATCCCTTACTCTGTGTCAGGAATTGTGATAAGCTTTCCATCTATTATCATAATTTACTCCCATTGTCTCCATAATTCTCAGGTGTAGGGGCTATTATTGTCACCTTGCCTGTTTTTCAGAAAAGTAAACTGAGTCCTAGAGGAAGGAATAAGTTGCATAAGGTCACACAGCTAGTAAGTTACTAGGAAGTTATGTTAGGTAGAATAACACACCGCACCCCACCCAGATGTCTACATCCTGATCCTTGGAACCTGGGATTATACCACGTGGCGCAGGTGAGTTAAGGTTGCAGATGGAATTAAGGTTCCTAATCAGCTGACATTGAGATTGAAGAGATTCTCCTAGACTATCTGGGTGGGCCCAATGTAATCACCAGAGTATCTCAGAAATGAAAGAGGGAGGCAGGAGGGTCAGTGGCAGAGTGATGCACTGTGAGAAAGACTTACCCAGCCATTGCTGGCTTCGAAGATGGAAGAGAGGGGTCATGAGCCAAGGACTGGGAGTGGCCTCTAGGAGCTGGAAAAGGCAAGAAAATGGATTCTCCCGCAGAGTCTCCAGACAGAACATAGCTCTGATAACACCAGGTACTATCCCAGTGAGACCCATTTTGGACTTCTGACCTCCGGAACTGCCAGATAAGAATTTGTGTTGCTTTAAGCCACTAAGCAGTAATAGAAAACGAATACAGTGATAAAGCTGAGGTCTGATGTATGACTCTGCAGGTGGGGCCCTTAACACCAGCCTTATAGTGCAGGGCTATAATGGGCCACAGGACTCATTAGCTTAGCACAGGCCCAGTGGGAGAGAACAGGCTTCACAGCTCCACCAGAAAGGCCCCAGGCCTGAGAAGCCTGGAGAAACTGCAAACAGATCAGGAACACCTCAGATATGGCAGACTTTCTGAACCCATCAAATACGGGAATGGTGGGGCGGGCTAGGGGCAGGGCAAGTAAGTTCTCATCCAAACACCGAAAACCTGTGACCTCGGCATTTCCTCGTTTACATTTATCCTTCAAAGACACATTGAGTATCTGCTCAGAGTAGGCACTGCGTTAGGGGCAGAGGATACCAAAACAAGGAAGTCCTGTCTGGTCCTTCACAGAGGTAACAGTCTAGTGGGGGACACAGTCAAGTAAACAGACCATTACCTTTCAGTGAGGTAGCACTGAGGTAGAGTACATGGGGAAGCATAGGGAAGGCATGAGACCAGTCTCAGGCAGGGGTTCAGGCATGGCTCCCTGGGGAAGGTGATCACTGAACTACGTCTTGAAAGATGACTTGGAGGGATGTGGGGGGCTGAGGGCTGGGGAGGAGACAGCTACATGTGGAAAGTTCTGGAGGCATCTAGAATATGGCTTACCCAAAAGCTGTACACAGATTCACTATGGCCAAAGGGAAGAGAGTAGGCAAAAGAGGCAGGCAGGGACCAGAAAGTGAAGAGTGTAGATGCTGAGCTCAGGAATTTGGATCATCCTATGAACATGTGGAGCCATGGTAGGGTTTTACATCGGGAAGTGCTATAGACACACTAGGTACAGTTAGGCCTCTCTGGTGGCCTGTGGAGGAACACAGTGCATCCAGTGGCAGGGCAGGGACGAGACAACTGTGAGGAAGAGCCGCCAAGAAGTCGCTGCAATGCCTCAGTCCACCCTCTTTGGTTCCCCGCCAGGCAGCTGCATAGTTTGCAAAAAGGACCTCACTGAGGTACGTGAAGACACCCAGAATCTCTTTACTTGGATGAACCCAAGCAAGTATAAATACTAAAACCCTTTAAAAGCCTAGAACTCTATCTTTTCCAGGTTTGGCTTCCTTTCCTAGCCTTAATCCACATGATGATGGCTCCCCTGGGCCTAGACAGAACGCATTGCCCTTAGCTCCCTTGCTATATGGGAGACCCTCCTGTGCAGGGTTCTAGACCCATGTTCACCGCTCAATTCCAGAGTGAGTGAACTCTCACTTTACTTTTTCCATCCCTGACCTGAGATCTACCCCTGGATTCAGGCCTCAGAATTTCTCTGCTCGGGACCCCGTCTCGTGGAATCACCACACATGCTCTTCTTCGAGCCTACTTTTTCTAGCGTACGTTCTTTGCAGCCTACCTTATTTGATTAGCTGTCGTTTCTCCAAAACAGGCCCTCTTTCTTTTATCTCTGCTTCTGCTATTCCCTTTTTTAGTTAGTAAATTTTCCACCAAGTTGTCCATCTACTTGTTGATGATAATCTTTCAGTTTATCCCAGTTCAAGAGGAATATTCCCAGTACTAAAGCTTAATATACATTAAAATTATTCACTCTATATACAAAAAGTAGGGACTCTTGGGTATGCATGTATTTGGGCAAGATGTGCCACAAAATAAAGGGGAAAAAATAGGCTAGAGTATGCATCAGAGATCCAGGCTTGTTCCTGGACCCATCTCACCCAAATTATCCAGAATGTCACCGTTGCTGGCTGGGATATTTATTTAGGGATCTGAGCATCAGATGCAATTTGTCTCTGCACAACTTGTTTTATTTTAAATTTCTATCACTGGCAAGATGATATTTGTTTCAGTCAGAAGAGACTAGATCATGCTGCAGTAACAAAGAGCACCCAAATCTCCATGGCTTAACCCAGAGGTTAATTTCTTGCTCATTCTACAAACTCATGGCTCATCCGAGTTACTCAGGGACCCTTGCTGGCAGAGTAGTCACTATCTCAAACAGTGTCAGTCACTATGCCAAAGGGAAAGGAAACTCTGCAGGGTCTCTGCTCTCTGCCTGGACGTGACACATGTTTCTTCTGCTCAAAACACATTGACCAGAAATAGTTATATGGCTCCACTCGGCTGCAAGGGTGCCAGCCTGGGACCCAGAGAAAGAGAAGCATCTTCAACTGCAGCCAAGGTGCAGAACCAGGAAAACTTGTCCAACAGCATTAATGACCTTCACTGTGTTCCTTAGGCATTTAGTTTGTGACACTGCTAAGCCAAACACAAAGTAATTTAGAAAGACCGGTTGCTACCTTTTTAGACCTCTTACTAGCTAGTGTTTGTCCTAAGTCTTCTCCAGTGGTGGATTTCAATACTATCATCCCCAGTGCTCCACAATGATTTCCTGTTTTTATGTGATTACCCTATGACTTTTCTAACTAAGCATGTTTCCTTTTTGTTTTTGTTACCAAGAAGCTGAGAGCCAAAATTACACTATACTATACTCCAGGTGGCTCTTTTTATCTGTAAACAATCATATTAGATTATATGTAGTTTTAAAATAAAACAAATGATTATGAAAATAAGTTTATTCAACCTTACTTTAAGATACAGTTGCAACCATATGCTAATCCTCAGAATGAAGAGTTAATTATGTTGACTTACTTGGTACTAATTTTCTCACAAAATTTTAAGATTGTACAATGTTTTAACCTTAATACTCTGCCTCTTTAGCAAGAGAGTTAACTATATTTACATTTTATTTTATATCCTGCCTCTTTTGAAAGATATTCTAGTTAACTATGCAGTTGATGTGCATTTTATTTGCCTGTTGTATTGGTCGTTTGCAACCTCACATTCAACCAGACTGATGAAGGCTTTGATACAATGGCAGGAGACAGGGGCTAGTGCTAAACTACTTGAGTTGGACCTTATTTTATAGTTGGTCTCTTCACTAGTGAAAAGTTTTGAATTATGAAAACTTTACCTCCTTCTAGAATTTGGGTATTTGTGAAGGACTTAAAATATCCTCTGAAACCTTGGGGTAACTGTGGAGACCTGAATGATGAATACCCAGACAATCCCCATGTGTAGAAGGCATTTCTTGCAGTTAATTTTATTCTTGGCTTTTAATTTATTATTATTTTTTCCTTTTTGCTTAGATTCCTTCAACTATGTTCTTCATTATTTTGTATTTACAAGGAGTTTCCTCAAATCTTTTGTAAGATGAGGCAGGATATATATAAACAAACAGAAATAAACACTGACAACTCAACTTTTTAACTACTCCCAAACTTGTTCTTTTGGGAATCGGCCATGTTGGGAGAGATCAAGTCTGTGAACCTTTCTTCAGGCAGTGACGAAAGTTGAGTGGCTAAAGTACCTTCACTGAAGCCTGACTTTTATCCTACCTTTGAGATCAGTTTCTTCCACCCAGTGAGCAGTAAATCAAGAATTATGGACACGACTTGGCTTTCTGGGGCTGCAGCTCATTTGGATGGCCCCTAGCGTGTCACTGGGTAACTTCCTGCACTGGAAACTTCCCTCCAAAGGAGGGACAGTCTTCTACTTCACTTATAAATCAAGTTAACTCCTATTCTTTGACTTCAAGAAAATAGCCTCTCTCTTCCTCCTGGCAAATTTCTTTCCCTTGGTCTCTGTAGTCGCTCACACATGATTTTTGTGGTGGGAACAATCAGAAAAGTATTAAACTTATTAAATAAAACTGCAAAACCCTGCAATTCAGGAAACACATTTTTATGGAGCCCTTGCTACATGTAAGGAAGCTTCCATGTGTTAGTTCATGGAATCCTCACACTAACTCTGTGTGGTGAGTCTTCCTGTTCTCATCTTTAGGCTGAAGAAATGGATGCTCAGAGATGCTGCATATCTTGCCCAAGATCATCCAATACTGGAAGTGAGATTCGTACCATGTTGGTCTGACTGTAGAGCGCTCAGTCTTTATAGACCACACTGCCCTGCCTCTGCCTCTCTTAGACCTTCCATCCAGGTTATGAAACTTGAAAGGGAAATAATATACTTCCTATTTCGAAAATAACAAAAGAAAGTGATTATATAACTTTAATTGTAAGTGTTATATATGTATCCCAATTTAAAATAAAACCATGGAATTTTCCCTGTTGATCATTTTAAGTGTGAGAAACACACATTTCCATTTATTTATTTATTTTTTCACAACATCAAAAATTAATGATGTATTGTATGGTGACTAACATAACATAATAAAATAAAATTAAAAAAACACAACTCAAATATTAATAAAGATCATTCCAAATTATACATTTTTCCTTATGATCCTAAAATTTCATCCCAAATGGAGTCACCATACTAGATTCTGATCAAATCCTCCGAGTCCCACATTGGGCTCCTTGCTTGAGTTTTTAAAAAACTTTATTTGTCAAAGAGAGCTAGAGAGAGAGAGCGGCAGGCAGAAGGAGAAGCAGGCTCCCCACTGAGCAAGGAGCCCGATGTGGGACTCGATACCACGACGCTGGGATCATGACCTGAGCCAAAGGTAGACGTTTAACCAACCGACTGAGTCACCCAGGCATCCCCACATTTCCATTTCTAAGCACTGTGTTATCGTAAATGCACAGCAAACAATATTACACATATTTTATAGATGAGAGATTCATCTAGGGCCCTACAGTTAAAAAGGGCCAGAGTTGGGATCCGAACACAGGATTCCTGACTTCTAACCTAGGATTCTTTCTTCCACTACAATATACACCATTTTGTGAGTCAAAAAAGGAATTTCCAACAGTATAAACCTAATGCTTTGGGATCAAATGAGAAGCAGGTGGGGAGAATGGAGGGCTCACATCTGTACCCTCATGTCATTCAGTACAACTCACAGGAATATTTCTCTGTTTTATTTAGAGTCTAGCAATTAAAGTCCAGTCCTGGGTTCCAAGGAATGCTTATTAATTTCCTAGGACCTAAGAGCCAGATTCAGTTCCTGGGCGGAAATTTTATTGCTTTGACTTTATTTCATTATTCCCACTTGATATATAGTTTAAAACGAAGAATGTCCACCGGGCTGTGAGTAAGGATAATCCCCAGTGGATAAAAAGCAACACTCATAAGCTTTGCTCTAGAGATTTTTAATATATTTTTTATCTACTTATCTTTTTATCTTTCTGTATTTTGCTTATTGCTTTAATACAGTTTTTGTACATAGGGAGAACCTATTTCTCCTCAAAACACCAGCTGCCCAAAGCAGCAAACAGACGTCACATTGCATTGGCTGTGAATTATTCAATCACCCCTTCCTCCCATACTTCTACCTTGTTGTCATCCAGGAGTGAAAGTGGTCAGGAAAGGAAAAAAAAAAAATCATTCAAGACATTAGAATGCAGGTGAACTTCAGTCGTGGGAGACTTGTACGAGATGAGCTCAATTTTACTTCCAACTGCAGACAGAACTGCATGCACACGGAAGTCCTTACGTATTCAGACTCACGTGGTGAAGCCATCTCCCTCCCCCGCAGCCGTACGTGCCGGCTTTTTCTCCTGGGTAAGCTGTGAACTCTGTTGGGCAGAGCTCGTATAATAGCTTCAGAGTTCTTAGCATCTCTGACAGAGAAGGGTCAGAACACAGAAGTCCTAGGTGTCAGATTTCTTGGGCACTTGAAGGATTTAGCAGACAAGTGAAGTGTTAGTTTAGGGACAAAGATCCGGGGGATTCTCAGGGGCAGCGGGCTGGAGAGTGAGTGCTCTGAAGTCAGAAACCTGAATTCCAGTCCCAGCTCTGTTGTTTTACTGACTTTGCAACCTTGAGCAAGTAAGTCATTTGACTCCTCTGAGCCTTCGTGTTCACATTTATATAAAAAGGAGATTATAATATTTTTACTGAGTCATTGTGACTTTTAAGATGATGCAGTCAAGTTATCGGAACACAGAAAGCACTCAACCACTGGTCACAATGATGACAAGGATTCGTTCACTCATACAATAAATATTGAGCCCCTCTATGGGCTCCGTGCTGTTCTGCACACTGGGGATATAACAGTGAGCAAGGCAGACCCAAATCTCTGCCCCCACGAAGCTGATGTTCTAGCGGGGAGATGGACAATAAACAAGATACACAAGTAAAACATATAGTGAGTTAGATCGTGATTTAAGTGCTAAAGAAAAAAATAAAGATAGGAAGGAAGATAAGCAATATTAGGGGAGGTTGAGATTTTAGAGGAGTGGTCAGGAAGAGCCTCCCCCAGAAGCTGAATTTGTGTAGAGGCTTAGGTTGAGTGAGGGAGAAAGACAAATGATTACCTGGGGCCCCAGGAGGGACAGGACTGAGATGGGAGTGTGTCTAGCAAACTCCACATGTCACCAGGACGGGAGGCGAGGAGGGTGGGTGCTGGTGTTAAGTAAGCAAAGAGGAGAGCAGTGGGAAGTCAAGAGGTAAGGGAGCCAAATCCAGTGAGTCCTTGATGCACAGATGGGGAGGACTTTGGTTTCTACTCTGAGCGTGTTAAGTAGAGTCATGCTAAGAGGTGTGACCTGATCTGATTGAAATTGTAACTGGGTCACTAGGTTACTGCCTAAGGCATGCTTATAATTATGGTAAAGCTGAAGCCGATGACCTAAGATAGCAAATAGGGCTGGGGAAGCAGAGAGACACGGCCTTTGAGTATAGAGGGCACAAGCCCCAGAGAAGCAGAACATAGGACCAAGCCATCAGTGAAAGTGTTGGACTGGGCTAGAGGGGTTAAGGGAGAGGGAGGGAGACGGGCCTGGCCTCCTGCCCCTCCACACACTACATCCTGCTGCCCATCCCGGCACACGCCATTCCCGCGTCCGTGCCTATCCCTATGCTTGAATGTATTTCCATCATAGCATGCACCATCTAGCACTGAATTTCTCTCTTTAAAAGTCAGCTTCCTCACATGTGTTCAACAAATGTTTATCAATCACCTATTATGTGCAGGCATTCAGTTAGGTGCTAAATTTACAGCAATGTAAAAGATTATAAATAATTCAAAAGCCAACCCCTCACAGGGTCCTCAAAGAAAAATCAGTGTAATCCTATAGGTGTGGATACATGTAGGAATTGAGAAGGAAAAGGGTATGCTAATTTTCCAGCGGGTCTCCTCACCTTCTCCCTAGTTTGTTAGCTTAGGGATTTCCCACCAGCTGAACACGGTGTATTATCTGAAGTCATTTACCCTGTTGACAATCACATTCTTGGAATAAGTAAATTCTCTGCAGGTGAAATTGGACAAACAATGCCAGTGACCTCTTTAGCCGCTCCAGTATTGGTCCAAAGGTTTAAAATAATAAGCTTCATTTTTCACTCAGTCTTGTTGACAGACAGTATCAGCAAGGCTCGGAGTTAGAAGAAGTATAATCCTCTTTGATGAATAGTTCAGGGAAATTATTGTTAAACCTTTTGTAAATATTTTTCCAAAGTCATAATAGTGATTTTAGATAAAATGTGTGAATAATTGACATAAACTTAAGATTTTTGCATTTAGTTAGCGTCGGAACGTTGAAATCAATTATGTTATTGCCAGCGCATCAGCCAAAGTACCTCAAGATCTCAACTTATCATCCGTGATAATAAATGGAGACAACAATAGAGATTAAGGTAATTCACAGCCTTGTCTTAGCCAACAGTTTCAACTTTCTTGGCAACCAGGTTTATCACCTGAGTGGTCAACAAACAGAATATCCACAGACGGTTATGCTACCAAATAGAAAGTTGGCGAAAAAGCCAGTAGCAGCAAAGGAGGAAGAGGGGGATGTGGGGGTCCTGCGTGTCCACAAACGGATATAGTGGGCCCTTAATCTGGTTAGCTACAAAAGTTTGACCAGGCGTCTACACTTTGTGCCCTGCTGCTCAATTCAAGGCCTCACTTGGGCCTGTTGGAGTAGAGCCCCTGGATGTATCCTAGCACAGAGCAAACTTCCCAGGGCTCCTCTGATTCCCCAGAAATTGCCTGACCTCCCAAAGAGTTATTTATATGGATGAATTTAAGCACCCTAAGAACACAAGGAATCCAGCCTTGTTTTTGTCCTCATAGGCTGTCTGACCTACTTCAGTGCATGTGTATGCTGTTGAATACAAAGGTATGAAATAAATTAAGAATATACTAGATTGTAAACTCAATAAAGGAGAGAATACAGTTGGTTTCCTTCACTGACATTTATCCAGTCCTAGAACAGTGCCTGACACACGGAACACGCTCAAAAAATATTTGTGAGTAAGTGAAGGAATGAGTATGTTCACCAAGTTTCTGATCTCAAGGAGTTTAAAACCTAGAAGAAGGCACAGGTCGTCATCAGAAATCCCCCTAGCAAAGGTAGTGATGGCAGGTTGTTTTAAGACAGGTAGAAATCATTGAAGGAGAGAGAAGGGGCAATTTTGTCTGGGTTGATGAGAAGTTTTGTGATAAAGGAGGAGTATTTGGGAGGCGGGGGAAGGAGGAAGAGGAAAAGAGAAATGGAAAATACAGGATAGGGGCTTATGTAAAAGATTGGTGCTGGAGAAAGGACCCAAAAGTCATCTCTGGTAATAAAGCCCCAAGACGGCAGGAACCAGGAAGAAAGACTATGGAGAAATTTGAGAATCAAAATATAAGAGAATTAAAATATAGTAGGTGCCCAACAAATGTTTGACAAACAAATACCATTTCAAACAGTCATCCCAGCCCCCACTATTTTTTCAATTTTATAATTATACTAATTGACTTTTTAAATGTAAACATTTTAAGTCTCAAAGTTCTGTGCAAAGTGAAGAGATTATGAGAAACTGCAAATACAAAGGGTTATAGGAGTAGTTTGTGAGCACAATGAACAACAGTGAAACTCTAGGACATTCTTCATAATGTTTGCTTTCACATAAATCAGTCACGAGATGGATATAGCATAAAATATACAAATGAGCTTTCTTGACTTCCTTTTTTATATAAGAAATCAGTCATTTCCTAGGCCTTCTTTCATTCTCATGTTGTTGAAAATGTTGGCAAATAACACAGAGAGGACTCAGTTCCACAAACTGTAACTTGAGCAGGACCATGTCTATAGTGCTCTTCATTGAACCCACAGCCTCTAACTCCATACCTGGCACTCGGGAGATGCTCAGCAAATACTTGTTGAATGAACCAATATTTCCGGGGGGTCCTATGTGCAAAGCTCTGGGGAAGTAAAGACAACACAAGTAAAGATGGAGTCATGGCTCCTACCTTCAAAGAGTTCAGAGCCCAGGCTGGGGGTGAGGCTGGACTGTGGGCAGGGAACAGGCACAGATAGACACAGATCTGCCGGAAGACAGGGTGTGATAACCCCCAGCAGCACGCGAAAGTCGTACCAACATAATACACTATTGGGATGCCACGTCACAGTTTATTTTATTATCAGATTCTCTAAAAATGGGGAAAAGTGGGGTTACTTCTTTTTTTCTTTCTTTTATTTTATTTTATTTTTTTTATTCTTATGTTAATACCCATACATTACATCATTAGTTTTAGATGAAGTGTTCCATGATTCATTGTTTGTGAAAGTGGGGTTACTTCTTAAAGGACAGATTGCAGGGGCAAGGGGATGGGGTGGCATTGATGAGAGGTCTGGAAAAGCCTAAAGGAGATGGGGTTTGAATGTGGCCTCAAAGGATGGGTAGAAATTGGAGGTAACCTTCACCATTGAATATGCGCCGTGTGCCAGGCTTATGCACTTTGCTTGCTTACTCAGTAAACAATGAACTCAGTCCTCATGACAATCTCCGTGGAAAGCTCTGTTTTCTTACAGAAGAGGAAACTGAGGTACAATAAAGTGAAATAAGTTGCTCAAAGTCACCCAGCTAGTGACCAGAGCCATATGGTCTAGTTCTAGAGCACCAGCTCTTAACCACAGTGGCATCTTAGGGTTTGTATAGGGGGCTCAAGGGTGCTACAGGTGTGGGACGCAACCCAGGTAGAAGGAAACCCCAAGCTGCAGGTGTAGAGGCCTTGTAGTGAGAGCATGCCTGTTGTGTTTGGGAAAAAGCGCACTTACAGAAGGTTGGCAGGGAAGATTAGTACGATGAGAAGGGGAGAAAGGCAGGAGGAAGGGATCAATAGGGAATGGCTGAGTACACCATGTTACATTCACACCGAGATGTTATAGTAGAATATTTTATGAATGGAAAGATATTCATGATATATGATTTATGAAAACAGTAGCTATCACTATTTATTTATTTTTTATTTGACAGAGAGAGAGAGTGAGAGAGAGAGAACAAGCAGGGGGAGTGGGAGAGGGAGAAGCAGGCTCCCCATTGAGCAGGGAGCCCCATGCAGGGCTTGATCCCAGGACACTGGGATCATGACCTGAGCCGGAGACAGACACTTAACCAACTGAGCCACCCAGGCACCCAATAGCTACCACTTTTTAAATCTTACCATAGGCCAGAATCTGTGTTACCCAGTTCATGTGGCTTATCTCATTCATCTTCACGGCAGCTCTGTGGGGCAGGAATAATTATCCCCCATCTATTACCAAAAATGAGGAGTCTGAAGCTTAGGCAGTGTTAAATGACTTCCCCTTACTCATGTTCTCTGTTTCACTCCTCAAACTCAGAACCACCAATTAAATAAAATAAAAGCTAGCAAGGGCCAAACTTACAAATTCATTATAGGAATTTGGTCCATTTTATATATATTAAGACCTATTGAAGGTTTTTGAAAATGTGAGCAATTCTAGTGAGTAATTACTGAAAAAAGAGAAAATATGGTCAGGTTTTGTTTATGTGGTTTTTGGTTTTTGTTTTATTTTTTTCCCCTTTTATTCCCTTTCATCATTATTGACATTCCACAAGCATTCATTGGCATGTGACAACTGGACAGAGCATTATTTTATTCTATTGGTTTCCAAAACACACCGTCAACTTCTAACATACTGTAATCAGTTATTTGGTTATTATGTTTAGGATTTACTTCCCCATTCCTACCCTAAGCACCAGAAGAGCAAGGGTTTCTGTTTTGTCCATAGTTACAGCCTTAGCACCTGGAACAATTTCTAGCATAAAGCAAGTATTGAATCACTTTGTTGAATGAATTATAATTTTTCAATAGACTTTATTTTTTGCAGAAGTTTTAGGTTCACAGCAAAATTGAGTGGAGTAGAGAAAGTTCCCATATGCCCCCTGCCTCCCCTCCCTTGGATAGAGTCCCACATTATCAACATCCCCCACTGGAGTGGAACATTTGTTATAGTCAATGAAACTACATTGACTGATCATTATCTCCCAAAGTCCATAGTTTACATGAGGGTTCACTTTTGGTGTTACACATTCTATGGTATAATGTCATGTATCTAGCCTTCTACTCTCATACAAAGTAGTTTCACTGCCCTAAACTTATTCATCCTTCCCCTCCCCCTAACCCGGGCAGCCACTGATCTCTCCACTGTTTCCGTAGTTTTTCCTTTCTGGAATGACATGTAGTTGAACTTATGCAGTACGTAGCCTTTCACATTGGTTTCTTTCACTTAGTAATATGCAGTTAAGGTTCTTCCATGTCTTTCTTTGGCTTGATAGCTCATTTCTTTTTAGTGCTGACTAATACTCCATTGTCTAGATGTACCACAGTCTACTTATCCAAAGAATTATAATTTTAGACCAAAAAATGAGACAAGAAGAACTCAGCTTGTAAAGGAATAAAACAGTTGCTTTGAGTGGACTTTGGGAGTTGAAGCTGTGAAGGGGTGGGGGTTCGTGAATGGAATGGCATAGAGTCTTTTGGATGGAAACTGAGTTCCTTCACCCCTTCAGCTAATGTTTCTGAGCACCCTCTGCAGGCAGGCAGGGTTCTGGGTGCTAGACGGTGTAGAAAACAAGAGGCAGTCCCTGCCTTCCCCCCCCCCCCCCCATACCCTCGGGTTGGCTGCCAGTGGGGCGTGGTCATAACCAGTCTGTCGGGCTCTGCAGAAGTCCAGTGGGGCCTGGAGCAGCTTACCTAGGGCTCTCTCCTCTCTCTGAGCAGATCGAAGAAGGGGGCAAAGCGGACTTGGTGAGCTCCAAACTGCGGGCCGGGGACGAGGTGGTGCACATCAACGAGGTTGTGCTGAGCAGCTCCAGGAGGGAGGCCGTTTCCCTGGTGAAAGGATCCTACAAGACCCTCAGGCTGGTGGTACGCAGGTAGGCTGTGCGGTGCCTCTGCTCTCCCTCCTACACCTGCCCCCACCCTGCCCCACCTCCTGGGAAGAGCTGGGATCAGGAGCTTGTTCTTTAAATCTCCCTGCGTGGATCCTTATGCCTCCTCCCCTCCCCCCTGCCCCACCCGGGATTTTTTCCTGCTCCGTCTTGCAGTACGTGAGGAGGAAGTTGAGTGAAGATATTTCAGACACCACTTTCTTTTGAAACGCCGGCTTTCCCAGCAGGTGTTGGGCTTGGCATGGCTCTGCCTCACGGTACTTCCTAAATTTCTGGGTGTAATGAAAAGTGACTCTGATCCCAGATGTGGTCAGAGCTCTATGAAGCCCTGTCTCCTTGGGGAACTAGAGAAAGCAGTTGGCTTGGAGCTTGAGGTGGCATTCCACTAGCCTCACATACACCACAGCAGTCATCAAAACAAGCAAATTCCTTCTTTTGTTTGCTTTGTCTTGTTTCCCTGGTGGTGACTCTGGTGACTCTTTTCTTGGAAAAGGTTCGGGCTGTGATGCGGTATAATGCCTTAAAGTAAGAAGGTTCCTACTCCCGGGGAAACCCGCATCCTGGTGGAGGAAACTATTTATAAAAAGGGTAAAGGAATTAAAAACAATTTTTTTAGCACTTTTCCAAACCAAGCGCTGCTCCGGTGTTTTCTGTATGTTAGCTCATTTAACCTCACAAGAATCTGGTGAGATAGCTATCACTATCCCCACTTACAGGCAAGAGGTTGCCGAAATGACTGAAGGTAGCAGAGCTGATAAGTGGAAGAACCAGAAGAGAATGTAGATACCCTTGGTTCTGCTTCACCCTGCCACTTGAGAGTCATTACCTTGACCTACTAAGCCCTAGGCCTGCACATTTTGCTTATTTGGATATTTCTTCACTAATCAGGTTTTGGCTGCCTTACATGGCAACTAAATGTTATAATATTTGAGAATGTTCACATTGGCTGGCACTCTAGGAGTCATTCACCAAGCTACACTATTTTCAGGATGTGAAAAGTTAGCTGATCTTTTCATCACTTGTAAGATACTCTCTTATGGGACCAGTCACTCCTACCTTCATGCATTCCTCAAACTTTACTGAGTAAAGTTGGTCCCTTGCTGAAGGGACCAGCTACTCTTCCCAACCACAGAAACATAGCCTTGGGTATGGTCTCACCACGTCCCCAGGCTCTAGTGACTCTCCTCAGTGCTGGGCTGTGTCTGGCTTCTCTTCAGGGCCATCTAACCATACATTGCTTCTCTGGTGGTCAAGGATGGAGAGTGGCTCAAAACATAGAGTTCGATTGGGCCCAGGGCCAGGGCTGATCTCATTCCAGGGTTGTCTAGCTGTGTGACCTTGGGCAACTTACTTAACCTCATTGAAGATTTAGTTTCCTCATCTTTAAATATCTACTTTACAGGGTGATTGGAAAGATGAAATGAAATACTCTACATACTCATGGTAACCACCTGATAACAATAGATGATGCCGCTCTTTATATTATTGGCCAACTCTAGGCATAGGCCCATTCCTTATGGGCCACAATTTGAATAAAGCAGTCATCCCAAACACGGTGGCTGATTTCTCAAGCAGATGTGTAGGAAGTCACAGAACCATGAGGCCTATCCCATGTGTCCAAAAGAGTGTTGAAGTTTTCGAACTCGCTTTGGCATTGGCACCCAAAGCCCAACTTTAGAACACTGGCATTTATCTGTTGATCTGTTGGGGCGTGAGAGTGGAATCCATACTCTCAATTTGTTTTGATGGGACTGTAGTGATAGATTAGCTTCTGGAAAGGGCTGCTCTGTTTCTGGCTATGAAAAGTAGTCATGCTGGCCTCCTGTTCAGCTTTCTAGTTGATGGTGACATGAGATCTGAATTACTTCTAGCAGGAGAGGAGACAGTCCCGGGGTTGAAATCTGACCTTGTCATTTGCAAGTTGTGTGACCTTGGACCTCTTTAAGCCCAATTTTTTCATTTATAAAATATAGAAATAATAATTCTTGCCACAAAAGGGCATTATGTGGATTTAATGAATAAAGCGTAAGTACATAGTAGGTGTGCAATATTTGATCATTATTATTCTGGATCAGGTTAGAGGGTTATGTGGCAATACACAGGAGTATTGTCGTATCACCAAAAATGCTGATTGCCTGGTTATCAGAAGCCCTCCTCACCATTACACCCCGCCCCCTTTATTCTCTTGGTGAATTTACTATCGTTAATGGGCTGGTCAGCAGCCTTACTGGTACAGAACTGGTCAGGACAGTGCCCAGGAGCTCATGAAATTGAGGAATGTTTACTTATATTATCTGAACCCACAAGAAATTGAAGGATAAATACCATAATGTCAATGTACTAACTCATTTTGAAAAAGATGATTCTAGGTGGTCCAAGAATCAGTGTACCTTATCTGACAGGAAAACTAAATAAGAAGTCTGACCATAATGAGGTCAGGTGGTTGCGTGGTGATCTCCTTCAGAGTGAAGGGAGTAGGGCTGAGGCCCCAGCATGTGCTGGCCTCCGCTCTGAAGGCCAGATGGCCCAGTTTCCCCAAGGGACTCGTCTGCCAGGTAGCCCAGATGCTCGCACTGGTGTGGGGACACTTTCCCCCTCCGGACGGCCTGGAGTCGTGTTGCCTAAGCCCAGCTCTCCAGTCTCATTTCTTCCCTGGGCCCCCACACCAAATCCCCTTTCTGATTGACACATTCTTTCTTTAGATATGCTAATGTGATCGATAAGGTTACTGAAGAGTCCTTGTAGTCCCTGCTTCTGGTGTGGGAAACATTTCGTCTCTAAGATGCCTTTTGAATATGATCTTATCTATTACGCGTTGATTTTTATAGTGGAACTCTCGGAGTTTGAGGAAAAGGAGGCTGTCTTTACTTCTCACACATACTGAGAGATGGGGATTATAAACATGTCTTGGTAGACATGGATGGACATTCCTCCCTGACCTTTCAGAGAACTGGGTAGAAGCAAGCCCCTTTGCTCTGGATTCCTCTGGCTTTGTATTGAGTTGAGCCGTCATTTTCTTGAGAAGTCTTGTCTTTCTACCTAGGCCCATGTCAGGTCCTGAGATTTCATTTCCTCCTATTTATTCATGACAGAGTGACTTGTGTATTTCATTCATTAACTTTCCTTCTTTTCCTAAGTGATTTCTGTACTTTTAAAAAAGTTTGAGGTGACTTCCTGGGAACATAATTGGAGGGTCTGTTTTCCAGAGAAATCATTTGAGTGGTGAAAATTTACATATCAGCAGCTCTAGCTGTACCTGCTTCTTTTTTTCCCTTAAAGTTAGTTTTGGGTGGGTGAGGGCAACACCACACCTCCGTTGTAAAAATGCCAAGAATGTAGAGTGGAGAAGTGGTGTTTACATAAGTTTTGAGGGTGTCTTACCCAGGGACCAAAAACAATCAAAAGTATAAACACCTTCTTTAAAGGCTACAGTGACAAGAGAAATGCAAAGTCTCAAGTGAGTTGTGGGTCAAAGACCTTACAAGATCTGCTGACCCATGAAGAAAGCAGAGTTGAGTCCTCCAGGAACAGGGAGTGAAGGGGCAGTGTGCCTGCTGCAGGAGCAGAGAATGTGCTGGATGTTGGGTGCTGGGTGTACAAAGAGGGAAGGTCTACAGTTAGTGATGGATAAATAGAGAAGAATAATAAAATAAGAAGTGGGCCAAAGAAAAGACCTTCCAAAAGGAAAACAAACATCTTCTAGCTAAAGGAAAATTGCAGAAGGAAAACCTTTGTGGAATGCAAGGACGGTACAATGGATTTAAATCAGGAAGGCAGACATGTACACAATTAAGAGTCAATACTCCAAACCCTCTCTAAAATCAGTAGAGACTTTATCTGGCAGATATGTGTGAAATACAAGTCTTAGAACAAAGTAACTGTTAAAATGGAAACAAAGGAAAAAGTCTTCAAGTTTAACATTCCTGAAGGAAACAAAGGAAAAAGTCTTCAAGTTTAACAGGTGCTTTGAATACAGGGAACATTCCCTGCTGTTCGCAAATAACCTAAAATTTAAATTAAAAAAAAATAAGTGACAATTCCACTTCAGAACAGACTGTTGGGGTTAATTGCTGGGTATTCATCTAAACTCCTGTTCTTGCCCTGGGCTGAGACTTCGATCTCTATCTTTTTTTTTTTTAAGATTTTATTTATTTGCGAGAGAGAGAATGAGAGACAGAGCATGAGAGGGAGGAGGGTCAGAGGGAGAAGCAGACTCCCTGCTGAGCAGGGAGCCCGATGCAGGACTCGAGCCCGGGACTCCGGGATCATGACCTGAGCCAAAGGCAGTCGCTTAACCAACTGAGCCACCCAGGCGCCCTCGATCTCTATCTTGAACTGGATAATCAGAATGGCATTGTGACCAATGGATCTGTAACCCCAATTTTGATCACCCCACAACCCCCATTTTTCTTGGCAAATCCAACCTCCCAACCTTCTGCATCAAGGTGCTATTTTTGCCCAGTATCATCCTATTCCTAAGTTTGATATCAGTCGTTTGTTGGCCTGTGTAGCTAAGAAAAATTCTGGGGTATATTTCACGGTGTTTTGTCTTTGTTTTGCAAGGCTTATGTAAGGCCACGTGAGGCCACATAAAAGTCAGATTTCATTCTTTCTAGGGGAGAGGATGCATGAGGTGGTGATGCAGGTTTGGGGCTGCCTGGATATGAAGTCTGATGGCTTTAGGTACTAGCTCTGTGACCCTGGGCAGGTCATTCAATCTATCTGAGGACTGTGAGAATTAAATGAGAAGTACATACATACAGCATGGTGATGAGCTCTCCTGAAAATATAATGCATATTTGTTAAGTAAATTACCTCTTCTGAGACGTCTACTTTAATCTCTAGAACACAGCATACGATTGGAGGGCCCGGTTAATGGGAGGACTGTGGGTGGGGAAATGGTCTTTCTGAGCATAGGAGGTGGTATGCCTGATTCAGAACAGTAAACGGAGGGTGGGGAAAAGTGAATCCCTTTTCAGAATGAAATCTTACTCCTAAACCTTCCCAGAATTTCTGCAACTTTGATCTAGCATTTCCCCTTCTCATTCATTTATGCTATGAGTTGATAGTGTTGGAAGGGAACGTTTTTTGTTTTGTTCTGTTTTTTTTGTTTGTTTTTTATTTGACTGATGATACGTGTGTGTGAGAGAAACAGGAGTTGATCACATTTCCTGGGAAAAGAGAGACTGAAGAGAAAGGAGGGTGATTAGTGAAGAACAGTAAACATCTGCCTAACATATGTGAACTGCCATGTGTAGTGGGGCCAAAGCGAGAATCTAGGTTTGTCACTTTCTGGTCTGGGGCTATTCCTGGAGGAAGAAATGAGGGAACTGCATCCATAGATGTGTAGTGAATTGTCCCAAGACCAAATGCTAGTAGCCCAAGTGAGAAGCTTGGTCTCTGAGAACATGGGTCTTGGGGTCTCTTGGCACTTCAAGTAGAGAACTAATGTTTCTACTCACTGCCTCCTCCGTTTAGAAATATTTGTGATGCTTAAAAAAACAGACAAAACCCCAAAACTAGAAAAACCCTATAAACTGATTTTTTTAACTCATCCAGGAAAAATTATTAAATGAAGACGTGATTCCCACTGACCTTGAACTTCCTGTGGGGGTTCAGATCAAATGCATGTCACTGCTTTGTGCATCCAGCTGACTTGAAGTTCTTCATCAGCCTCTGGAAATAAAACTATTTGTTGCTTTATAATTGCTTCCTCCCTCTAACACAAATGGCAATGAAATTAAGTTTACCACAACCCTCGGGCCCACACTCCCCCCCCCCCCGAAAAAAACCCATCCCACACATCTGAGGGTTAGCAGAACAGTTCTTTTTATAAACGGATGGGATGACATTATTGGAATGGAATGGGATGGGTGGCTCACACATTTGCTACTTCTGTGTCAGATTTCTGTGACTTTTTTATGTCTAGATTGAGTTGTGAGACCATAGCTCACTTAGGATTTGCAAGTCAGTGATGTCAAAAGAAGTATCTAGTAATGAACAGAATGCATTTTAAGGCCCTTTTAAAGGATACAAAATCAGTGCTATTGACTATTAATTTAAAAAAAGGATTTTGCAAATCAGTTCTGTTTTCAACTCATGGTTACAGTTTATAAAAGAAAGTAATTTCTTGGAATATTATCACTATCCATCCCCTACCTCCTTCACGCTATTTTGCCATCTCCCTCTCCTCCCCATCACCTGCCTGAGTCTATTCCCTTAAAAAGCATCTATATCCTTAAAACAACTTCCTCCGATTAACCACCTGATGTCCCTTTTGAACTATTTTAAAGCAGTTTAAAGAAAGAATTTATTAAGAGCTTTAAAGAGTAAATTGAACAGAACTCCCTATTTTCAAAGCAACAAAGTTTGAAGGGTAGGTTGAACTTTTCTGGAACATAAAAAACATCTGTTTTTTCCTTACAAATTGACCATCTCTAAGCCAGATTATGCCAGCACCAAGTTACCAGGGCTCAGATATGAAATGGTAAGCCGCATGCCCAAGGGGAGTCCTGTCATTGGGATTCCAACCTCATCTCTGCGTTCTGTGTTCTGTGTTCTGACATGGTATCATCGGCACTGATCAATCTCTCTGAGACTAAGTTTCTTCTTAAAAGGGAAAACAGTGATAATATCTTCCCTCCTCAGTTGCTATAAGGATAACAGTGTATTTGAAGATGCTTCACTGTAATAAAATATTAAATGATTATTCCGTGAGGAGTATGTATTGTACAGTCTCAGCTCACGAAAATTTACCTGACTGCATTCTCCTTCCATTGTTCTATTTCATGCACTGATTTATTTGCAAAAATGAGAACAAATGAGTTTTAAAGTTTCTGATTATAACAGTTTTGCTAAAAGGAAATTTCGTTTTAAAGGACAGTATCAACGAGGCCCAAGTTCAGAATGGGATTTTTTTTTTTTTAAGACCACCTTTCCTGGAGAACTTAAGTAGAAAGAGTTCTGATCCTGAAACTGGTCATAGCTCATTGGTAGAAGGCTGAGCTACAGAAGAGGACCCTCAGGCTGCCGACTGGGCTTTCACTTCCTGGTGAATCTTTTGTTCCATTGATTTAAATGCTTAGGTTACATGGACACACGTGGTGCAGGCTGAGCAATTAGAAAATGTTCTTTAGACAGCACAGTATGCGGCCTTTGGGAAAATTATGCCAAAAGATAATTCTCACGTGGGCAGGTGGTAGGAGCTGAGGACAATTGGAAAGGGAGCAATGATCTTTTAGAGACAATTGAAAAACTGTTCTCGAAGCTCCAGGTACTCACCTTGGTGCATGACACGCGTGGCTTCTTTTACCTCACCTGGACACAGAAGCCAAATGAGAAAGGTCTGTGTAAGTCCCAAGACTTGCCTCTCAGTATATACAAAGGGGCTCCAGGCTGTGCTCTGTGGCCGAGTCCTGTGCGCACGCGTAGGAAGGGGGTATGTTACACCTGTACCCTCTGAGGAGAGCACGGAGCTCTACAGTGCCCAAGGATGGCGGGCAGTTTCGCCCTTGTGACTTCCGTGTTGGAAGCTTGTCACATCTCGTATTATACCTCCCACCTCCACATGCCCCCCGAACGCTTGCGATGACCCTTTTGTCGTCCCTGTCTGCCCCACCCCGCCCCTTGCCCCTCACCCATACTTCACATGTCTTTCCACTCTTCTGCTCGGGGCAGTTCGGAATTTGAGCAAAGGGCTGGCAAATAGTGGGGTTGGGAGTACAAACCCCCGGCTGGAGTACCGTTTGCATCCCACCTGGGGTTGCAGGCTTAGGCTTCCCCAAAGGGGGAATCAGTATCACTGAGAACTGTGGTAACTTACCCCTTAGACAATTTTTCCACTTGAGCAAGTGGTGGAGAGGAAAGCAAGGAGGCAGCTGCGGGGGCCTTCGACCCCCAGAAACTTTTCCAAGAGGCCTGGCATCATGGGAATTTGCTCAGTATGCTTTGAGGAGGTATTTCAATCCTGCTGGGACCATACTCAGAGCAGTTTTTGGCTTCCCTGGAGTCCTAGGTTTGAATGTCACTGTCTAGAAGTCTCGTATTTGATTTCCTAAGCAGTTGTTCCTGCCCATGGAAAATTCATGTAACACGTTATTAAGTTTCCTGAGAGGTATGCAATGGGACTCCCTTACTGTAATGAGAAAAGGGACATTTTTTCCTGTAGCCCATGATGATAACCACTATTTTTATTCAGTGGATTACATATGCTCACTGGCTATGCAGCGAACACTAGCCCGCGTGCAAAGGAATGCCGTGCTGTTTCCCAGGGAAGGAGGGTTGATAGTGAAAGACCCCATTTCATTCCGGGGATGACATGGTTTTACTTCGAACAAATGTACTCCAAGCAGGAGTCACCCCTCCATGCCCAACCATTAAAGAATGGCACTCGAATATCTGTCTGAGCCTTTACAAAGGATATGAAGTCCGAGTTCTGAGGTCACTCAGAAGTTATGGTAGCATCCTTTCCCTGCCTCCAAACGTGGGCGCGCCAGCTTGAACAGATACGTTTGGATTATTCCGATTTAGAATATGAACCAAACATGTTTAATTCTGCACCCTTGAATCAAAATGGCTTAAAGCTGCTCCTTCTTGAACATGGCTACCCACTGGAATTTATGGCAGAAGTTAGAAACAAACCAATGTTGGTGTCCCATCCCCTGAGTTCTAATTCAATTGGTATAGGGTGTAACCTGGCATTGGACATTTTTAAAGCTCCTTAGGTGATTCTGTTGTGTAGTAAAATTTGAGAACCACTGGTTTGAGCTGTAAGTCGAGGTGATAAAGAGAAATCACAAGGAGGTAGGAACTAAGAGGTAGAAGAAAGACATGCAGAGGGGGTGGGGACATTAGGGTGGAAGCAGGAGGAGAACCAGGAAGGCATAACCAGGAGAGTCAGGGAGTGGGTCAGAGCCTTGTTCATGGCAGGGAAGCAGGGAACTACAGAGCAAACACAAAGACCCCTGCCTCAGAGATTTCAGGACTGTCTAGGATCCAGAGAGGCCTGCTGGGGAAGGGCCGCCCCCCTCCCCCCTCCCAAGTGGCTCAGGCTCATGCATTTCTGTGAGACCTGTTTCTCATTATTGCTATATGGAGGTGGAATTTTTTGAAAAGCTCATTAAGAGATGTTGCTACGGATAAATGGGCGTGGGCAGGGGAGGGGTTGTCCTTGGGCCGCACTTGGTCTGCACCTCCACCCCCCCGGAATGTCTGTGACCTGAGCTTTCGCCACTTGCCGTTGCGTCAGGAACTCATTGTGGCCAGCAGGTGTGGGGCCATCTGGCTGTTTCGAGCGGGTAAAACCATACCCACCATACCACAGTTGCCACATTCCCTCTACGTGTCATTTCTGGCTGGTGCCCCCAGGAAACAAACCATGAAAGGAAGATGGCTTGCTCAATGCCACTGAACTTATTCATGCTACGTGAAGACAATGTCAAGAGGTCCCAGAGTGGAACAAGTATGTGAGCGGCTATCTGTCCTCATGGAATATTCATTTCCTTTGTCAGTCCCGGTTTTTTAAAAATCACACCTTGTATAGCCATAGCACAAGTCGTGTACTTCTTGGGAGTGAGGGGTAGAGAAATGGTTTCTGGAAAGAACGGTTAAATGCCACCCATTGTTAAAGACACTACCTATGTCCTCAGTGGGACATCAGAGCTTGGAAGGTCCTGGCAGTTTTGTCCTGTTCTGGAGAATTCCACTGTTTTTACTGCCCACTTTCCTTCTAGATTATATATATATATTTTTTTTTTTTAATTTTATTTATTTATTTGACAGAGAGAGACACAGCGAGAGAGGGAACACAAGCAGGGGGAGGGGGAGAAGGAGAAGCAGGCTTCCCGCGGAGTGGGGAGCCTGATGTGGGGCTCGATCCCAGGACCCTGGGATCCTGACCTGAGCCGAAGGCAGACGCTTAACGACTGAGCCACCCAGGCGCCCCTAGATTATATATTTTTAAGTCTTATTTAATTATAATGGCTCTTAGATCACAGGTATCCTACGAGAGTCCTGGGAAGAGGCTAAAATATAGGTTTGGAAGCACCCAGAGCCCTATGCAGACTCTTAGCCTTCAGAAGGCAGAGAAACCCCTGGGTCTGGCTGAGTTGAGATGACCCCTAAGCTTCTTTTTCTTTGACCACTGAGAATTAAAGTGGTGACCCCAGCTATGTATTTGTTACCACCCATCTCCTCATGATTCTGTTGCCTCTGGGGTCCTGGCATGTGGCAGTTTTGAAGACCCTTGTTAGTCCTGAGTAAAATGATGCCTCTAAGACCAGCCTCTCTGTGCCCTTGCCTTTGGTCCTGAAATGTTTGTTCAATTGTCTCCCGGGGCTGGAGGCCCACTCTCTCTTCACTAGCTGCCGCATTGCTTACTTTGCACAGTTGACCCTTGGACAACATGGCTTCCAACTGCTCAGGTCCACTTACACATGGATTTTTTTCAATGCTATAAATGTATTTTCCTTAGGATTCCCTTAACATTTTCTTTTCTCTAGCTTACTTGATTGTACCCATACAGTTTCTAATACATATACAAAATATATCAATAGACTGTTATCAGTAAGGCTTCCATTCAACCATAGGCTATGAGGAGTTAAGTTTTGGGCGAGTCAAACATTATACACAGATTTTTGACTGTGTGGGGGTGGGCGCCCCTAAGCCCCTCGTTGTTTAGGGGACCACTCTAACAGCTTGTCAGTGCATTTGAGAAACGCAATTTTCCACTCCCCCTTTTGCTGCTGTCGAACTCCTGTCTGATGTTGTTTGCTTAGTGGGTAAGAGGTGTAAAATTATCCTGGGGGGACAGTTGTGTGGTTAGTGTGTTTATTGTTTAGGTAGGAAGGTTGCTATGTTGTTTTCATGAAGACTGTGGTTCTAAGGAGCATTTTAAAAGGATTCTTTGGAATGTTTCTTTAAAGGTGTCTCTTGGGAATCAGCCATTCATTGTTCTCTATGGCTTATAAAGAAGCAGGACCCTCAAGCCCTGGGCACCCAAAACAGTCTTTCATGAGATTCGCACGGGAGCGAGACATTTTCATAACCTTTCGTCCTTTGCCTGCACAACGTAAAGGAGCAAATGGTGAAAGAGAACCAAACATGTCACTAGTGGTTGCATGTTAAGTTTTAAAAATATATATATATATATTTTAAAGATTTTATTTATTTATTTGAGACAGAGAGAATGAGAGAGACAGAGAGCACATGAGAGGGGGGAGGGTCAGAGGGAGAAGCAGGCTCCCTGCTGAGCAGGGGGCCCGATGCGGGACTCGATCCCGGGACTCCAGGATCATGACCTGAGCCGAAGGCAGTTGCTTAACCAACTGAGCCACCCAGGCGCCCAAAAAAATATTTTTTTAATTAAAAAAAATAAACATTTTTTATCCATTATGCCCTTTTGACTTGCTCCTGAACTTCCTTTAGGCATTTGCTCAAATGCCAGACTTCCCTGTACAGCCAACTGAAAACTGCAGCAGCCGCTTCCCCGCTGTATCCCCAGCACCCCCCCTCCTTTTTTTTTTCCTACCGATGAGACATACACTCACAAAGTTACTCATTCTGCTTCCTTTCATTACAATAGAAACTCCAAACTGGTAGAGATTTTGTTCAGTATGGTGTCCCCAGTGCCTGGAATGGCTCCTGGCACATGATACGTGTTCACTGAGTATCTGTGAAATGAAAACAAAAATATGCCCAATAGCAGCAGCTGGGTGGTGATCAGCTCTTCCTAAATCAGCCTGGGGGCGGGAGGGGGCGCCTGCTCTCTAACAAACTGGCCAAGTGGTGAGAACACCCACTGGGGCTCGCCGCCTGCCCAGTGAGGAGATGTCCCTCGGTTTTCCTCTGCCTGGGCTGGTGGGGGGGGCATTCCTATGGATCCTTCCTGGGCTCTGTGGCCCACAGAAGCCCCAAAAGGATGGGATCAGTGTCAGTTTGCTCAAAATGAAAGGCTAGCTTCACGCCTCTTCTTGATCAGGATGTACAAGTAAAATTCAAAAATTCAGATTTTCAACTTGAGAGATCGGGGATGGTTCTTCTCTACTTTTTCACAAATATCTTGGAACCCAAGCCAAATGCACAGAAATGTCCAAAAATAGCCGTAGTGTGTGGCTCGCCTTCTGTCCAAGGGTATATAGCAGCTGGTGGCAGTTTCTAAAAATAGACCTCTCTGGCGCGGGTCACTGGGCAGGAATGGCCTCCGTGTCACTCTGTTTACACAGCCTCACACCGGACACCTTCATAACGACAGTGCTGACTTGGTGAGGCATGACACCAACATCAGTCTGCGGGAATTTGTGGTGAGTGCGTCCTGGGACGGCAGCCCCGCAAACACTGAACACCGAGCAGCGACCCTACCAAGACCAGCAGTGTTTGCATTAAGGGCCCTTTCAACCTTTGCTTCTTGATTCCTCACCCCCTTTCCATCACTGTCTCAAAGTCAGGGGCAGAGGTCAAAAACTCCAGGTCCTTCTACGAGATACTAACGAACAGAAAAATAAACTCAGGCTCAGGAATTTAAGACCCACAGTGTTTCGTTTTGTTTTATTTCATCTGTCTTGCAATTTTCCCCTTAGCAAGTGTGCGAGTTTACAAGGCATCATATAGTGGCAAATTTAATTTTGAGACCTTTCAATAAAGTGTTCTGAAAAGGCTGACTTATCCTTGACCTTTTTAGAGCAGCCCTCCAATAGTGAGAGGCCTTTTCTTTTTGTGTAATAATTCATGGACACCCCTGTCCTGTCCCCTAAATGCAGACAATGTGGGTGGCATTAGAATTATTTTCTTGGGATTAACATTCTAAAATTAAGAGGATAAAAGAGTGGGGACACTTGATATTGAATTTACATGAAGTGATTGAACTGGACCAACTGGGCAGTCACATTCGTAAGATTTGTAATAAGTTCTGAAGAAGTGGATTAATTCAGATCAAGTGTAGGATAGTATCCCTACTATCAGTTCTGTTTTATGAGTTCGCCTGCCGCCTTTAGATAAATAATTCTAGGGAGCTCTCACCTGTTGGCTTTGGGCATTCCAAGCATTTCATCCTCATATTTAATTCTTACAACAACCTATGAAATAAGTGTTAGTTTTGTTATTACTCTAATAGGCGAGGAACCAGACTTTCCATAGCACAGCCTGGCCAGGGGGACACGTCTATGAAGTGTGGGTTTGAACTCCAGTCCTTCGGACACAGAAGCCCAAACTTCTGAGCCAGTACGTATTCAGAGGAGCTGGTTTTCTGTGATTGCTCAAAGTCCCCAAACAACATGGGTTCTTCCGCCCCCGGGGCAGGTGGGCACAGTTTGGGTTCTGTCAATGCTTTTATTTGTTTTGCTTTAAAGACAGTTACATGCTGGTGCCTTTTGTTTTCCCTGGAGTGGTGATTCACATTCCCTTAAATAAATTAACCCTCCCATCCTGTCTAACTCATTCGATGGGAGCAAGTCCGCATGCCAATCAAAACAGAAAGGGGAGAGCGGGCGCCTGGGTGGCTCAGTTGGTTAAACCACTGCCTTTGGCTCTGGTCATGATCCTGCAGTCCCAGGATTGAGCCCCGCATCCGGCTCCCTGCTCGGTGGGGAGTCTGCTTCTCCCTTTGACCCTCCCCCCTCTCATGCTCTCTCTCTCATTCTCTCTCTCTCTCTCTCAAAGAAATTTTTTAAAAAATCTTAAAAAAAAAAAAGGGGGGGAGAAACAGCACAGCAAGAAGGGAGAGGGACGGAGGGTTTCATGGTTATGAAGAAATCAGTATGGCCCGTCATTTTCTATTTTTCCCCAAAACAAAACACACCATAGTTGGATCCCAGTCACAATTTGTTCTGTAATTTTTAGACGGTTGTGATACCGGATGAATGTAGAAATGTTGGAACATTCACCATTTTGTCAGAGAACACTAAGAGTGTCTTACTTCTCTCCCACATAGTAGATGCTCGATAAATGATGTGGGGTTTAAGTGCTTCCTTTATGAGTACTTAGCCACAGCCCTAGAGGGCTCCGTCCATTGCAGATTGATTGCACAGAGGTCAGATCCAACTTCCAGAGGAGAGGAAATTTGTCTTTGTATCCTGTTCTTGTCAGCACCCTAATGAATCTCCCTGGCTTCTCTCCATTTCAGGACCCCATCTGTCCCCAATTTTTCCTCTCCTAGGAATTGTTCCTCCACACCCATCTCTTTCCTGGTTCCTCATTCAAACTTACCTTCCTATTTCTTGCTTCCTCAGAACCTTGCTAGGGGGTGACTTCCTAAGCTCCAGAGACATGGCTCAGAACAGCTGAAAACTTTTGAGAACAATATAATCTTACACTAATAAAATGGCAGTAATAAAACTAGTATTCAAATTTTTAAGAGCAATTTTGCAGGTTGCCAATATAGTGTTATATCTGTGACAAACGGGTGGGTCTTGTCATTAGAAGCCTTCAAGTCATGGGCAGAAAGTGACCTCAGCCTCAAAAGGCTGACCTTGGCCATGTCAGCCTGCGTGGCTGACCCAGTTCGGAGGCATGGCCAGAGACAGTGGACCCTGGAGATGAGTGTTAGGGATACATCAGATATCCTTACGGTGTAGTTGAAATGCCCATTTCACAATGGTGCAAATCATCTTACAGAGGTGTTGTGGCAATTCAAATGTGAATATCTGTGTTGGAATAGGGTGAAAAGAAAGTGATTGGTAGGTTTCAGGTATGGATTTGCCCCTTTGTACGTTGTCCCCACATGCACACATGCAGTAATATGGTCACACGTAGGGCTGACACATTTAGCAAATCAAAATACAGGGTGTGCAGTTCTATTTGAATTTCAGATAACAATTTCTCAGTAAAAGTATGGCACTGATTTTATCGAAAAACCCTGGTCCCATGATAACTTAGATATACAGAAATGAATGTGGGTTCTTTACTCTGAACTCAACTGGTCTTCCTCACAAACTCCTACTTGCCGGGTAGCAGGGAAACAAAACAATAAATCTTAATCCCAGCGAAATTAGAAGCTAGCCCGGTCTAATCGTTTGAATAGTCCCTTGAGGTAATGCTCAGTCTCTTAACATACCTTGCTCCCTCTCTCAGATGTCATCCTTAGTTTCCACTACCGAGCCGCTTTGCCAGAATAGTGTCTGAAGGTCTGGGGCAGTGGTCAGTGCAGGTCTTTGAACGCACTGTCCCCTGGTGTCCCGGCTCTGTCTGTGGTCTCCCCTGTCACTGCTGGTACCCACCACTGAACTCAGTCACTGTGTTCAGAGTTGGCCTGGGCTGTGCCCCTGGGGACCCCTAGCAGCCTCCCACTGGCAGATTCGGGCTCTTCGCAGTTCCCATTCGCCTCAAACACTGTGTCTGCCGAGTTGTCCATCTCAGCAACGCCTGGCCCGGGGTTCTGCCCCAGGATCGTCTTGCACCATCACAGCTGTGCATGCCACATCTACTGGCTGGCATCCCACATCTGCCGAAATTGAGGTGGCCCGGGCCCTCCTCCCAGTGACCTTTCCCTAGAGCCTCACAGGGAGCGAGGCAGCCAAGATTCCCCGAATCCCTAAATATCGCCCTCATTTACCTCCCATGCTTATCCTCTTCTCCCTGAGGCCACAGAGATGAAACCAGGCTTCTTTCCGAAAGCTTTGTTCTGACTTGCCACCATTCTTCCCCTCATTCCCACAATACCCTGGAACGGCAAGGATTGGACTTGCTCACTATTCTTATTCTGCTCTATGCCTTCCTTCTTCTCTTAACTGCAAGCCTCCTGGCTTAGGTGGAAGGGGTATTTTCCTTGCACATGGGAAATATTTGATATTGGAATCCTCCAGAATGAACCCTGGATAGGTTACAGTGGTTCTCGTAAGAGTGGTCACTGACTAGGAACTCCAATGAAACGCAAATTCTTTGGCCCGACTCCAGATACTGCTCTACCGTGTATCAGATATTCCAGGGTTTGGGCCTAGCAGCCGGTGGTTTAGCAAGCTTTCCAGGTGATGCTGATGCACCGTGAAGAACCACAGCTTTAAGGATTTCAATAAATTCGCTCACTCCCTTGCTTACAGTGTCCAAGCCTAAAGTCTTATCAAACAGACCAAGTACTCCCTCTCCATCTAGTTGATTTATTGACTTGCTGGATAAACTTGAAACACTTGACAATTAAAAACAAGGAATTTGCAGCCTTAGAAAGGATGGAAATTCTGACACATGCTACCATGCGGATGAACCTAGAGGACTTTATGCTAAATGAAACAAGCCGCCACAAGAAGACGAATGCAGTCTGCTCCACTTAGGGAAGGTACCGAGAGTAGCCCAGTTCAGAGATCTGGAAAGGAGAATGGTGATTGCCAGGGCGGGGGGAGGTGCGTGAGCAGGCCCTGTCTGGTGGCTGTGGGTTTTCAGCTTAATAAGACGAAAGGAGTCCTGAATGTGGGTGGTGGGATGTACTTCATATCACTGAACTCCACACTTAAAAATGGTTAAGATGGTAAATTTTATGTGTATTTTACCACAGTTAATTTTTTGAATTAAAGATAAAATTTTAAAAATACCATGACTAAAGCAAAAATTTAAGTTGTGAGTTAAAAATGGCCTAAGTTCTTAAGCCAACAGGTATTGATTTGAGGAAAGGTTGGGTGGCTAACTCAGCTGCTTGCCCATGAACATCATCTTGGACCTTAGAGTTCAGATGTAAATTCTGAAATAGATGCTCCTAGGAAATTTGGGTATTTTACCAGATTTTAGTGCAGTTTCTGAGCTATATAAAATATAAGGAGAAGCTGGTCAAATAGGTCTGAGTCTAGAACTCAAACAGGGTAGTTGGTCTCCATGTGGCTATTGAGATAAAAAGTAATATATGCTTGGAATTTTTGCGTATCTCAGGCTAAAAAGCCTTGGGCATAAATGAACTCCTAGTGGCCTATATCCTTCTACCTGCAAAGTACTGGCAAGCCATCAGCTTCTTCCCATCTGCCAGAAGGATGAGCCACTGGAAAGGGTCTGGCAATTCACTCTGTCTACTGGTTTGAATAGAAGGTCTTGTAGGTCCCTTTACTGTTCTCCTCTTCCAATCACCTGGCTTTGGGTGAGTAAGCCTGTCTTCCCTACCGGCAGCAACAAGGGCTTGGTATTGGCAGATGGTGGGGCTTTAGACACCTGTCCACCTCCTGAGAATATATGTTAGTTGCTTACCCAAATAAAATAATATTCTTTACTATAAACAATTCATGTTTTCTCAATCTTGTTAAAAGACGAATGAAAGCATCTTTAGAGAACTGCTCCTGTCTAAGTAAAAACAATGACTCTACTATGCAGAACACAGTTCCAAGACAAGTTCCCTGCAAGTCCTTTACAATCCACCTGCCACCGGGAAGCCTCTCTTAGAAGGAATTCTATAGCCACTGCTGTCCTAATCCTAATCCTAAAAATGCTGCACAAATTTCCTAAGAGAAAAAATCTGTATACGTCAAAATCTGCCTCCTGTCTCAGAACTATATTTGTGTAAGACAATGTTCTCATGAGTCCCAGGAAATTGGTTTAGGTAAATAAAGCTAGTAGGACGTATGCTAATGAAAGGTAGTTGATATATACACATACATACATATACGTGTGTGTGTGTATATATATTATATATATAATGTGTATATATATTATATATATAATGTGTATATATGTACATATATATGTACACATATATCCACATTTGCTTGCTGGTACATTGTTTTAAAAATGAAAGTACCTATGGGGTGCCTGGCTGACTCAGTTGGCAGAGCATGGGACTCTTGATCTCAGGGTCGTGAGTTCAAGCTCCATGTTGAGCATAGACATTATGTGAAAAAAGAAAAAGTACCTACATAATAAACATCAGCTTTCAATACCTTACCCCACCACCAATCCTTACAATATGAAGTATGAATTCCTAGTGAGAGTATAAACTGATTAAGGTTCGTTATGCTCCTGGTTAAGAATTGGAGTTTATCAGTCTTCTGGAAGAGTTAAGAAAACACATCATTTCCTAATTTTAAGGGAGGTTGTACAATCCAGTGGAAAAATGCCTGGGCTTTGTAATAGCCCTGCCTTTGAATCTACACTTTTCATGTCTTGGCCCTGAATCTAGCTGCATAACCTACTACAGTCTGGTTTTCTTTAGTTGTACAGTTGGTATGCATTTTATCTCAGTTGTATCCCAAAGGATTTTTGTATTCTTAAATGAGACACTCTATACAGAGTGACAAGTACATGCCTGGCATATGGTATCCATATAGGAAACACTAGGTATTGGAAATAATAGATATGTGGAAGTAGCAAGCATCAGAACTTAAAGAAGCACTTGGCTAAGTTTGTAGGCTCCATGTTATTGTTGGATTTACCGTGATCCTTTTTGGTTGTACCTTTATTTGTTTAAACCCAGCTTTATTTTTTCAGACCTGAAGCAACTAAATCTATTATCAATTTCTCATGGTTAAGATTTGAAAAAGCAATAACAGGCAAAACTAATTGATGATGCGAGGTCAAGAGTGGGGGGTGGGGAGTCTGGAATAGGCTGGAAAAGTCTGGAAGGAACCTTCTGCAGATGCTGGAAATATTCAGTATCATTTTTACCATTTACATAAGATCAGTGCACTTTACACACTTTGTATACACTACACACCTTAATACAAATTTTAAAAAGGATTTGAAGTAGGTGCACATAAGGGTCAGAAGGTCTACACATACCAAATCCACTATGAAAGCCAGTCAAATTTATTTTTAAAATGCAACTCAGGAATTTAATAAAGTTCTTTGGCAGAATTTGAAAACTACCTCTTGGCCTGCAAACACTTGTTTAATCTATGTTCAAAATCTGAATGTTTTACATAAGAATCTGGCTTTCTGTCTTCTGGAATAACATTTGATCTGGCAGCAGAGACTTGGAGCTATGTGTGAGGTAGGGTGAGGTGAGGTGGGGCCCCCAGCTTCCTGTGATCCTACACCTGCCACTTTGCTCATTTACTCTGCCTGCCTGGCCTGGTGGGCATTGGAGTTTGCCAGCCTGGTAGCCCAAACACAGGTTGGCTAGTTATCTTTTTTCATCTCCAGCCGATTGTCCAAACTGAGTCTCTTCCAAGAGAGTGATGGTTGTCACTTTCTAGTACTAAATGAAAGCAGGGAATTACCATGTCTTGCGCTCTCTGACCTCCCCAGCGCCCACCATAGCAAGCACGCATGAAATGTTTGCCAAGTGAGTGAAAACCCCTACCTAATGTGCTGACTGCCCACTCCTGTATGTCTCCCGTCACATTTCTTTACAAGGCATGTGGGTTCACTACCCCCACTGTGATCCAAACTGCCTTTTTCTACTATAGCACAAGATGGCGGTCAGGGAAAGCGAAAGGAAGAATGTTCTTTACACTGTCTGTTTAAATTATGATTTGAAGCAGGTTTTATTATACCAAATTATCATCAGGCTAATTGCTTGACAGCCTCTCTCGTTACTGCCGGCTGGCGCCATTGAACTGATCTACTCTGCTGATATCTGGCTGGCGGTGGCATGGCACATTGTCCCTAAGGAGAAATCTGCTAGCTGGAAAAATACCCCAAACTCCTAAACACTGTACATGCCAAACACATCCCCTTTCTGAGTCATAACAAATCTAACATATACAGTAGTGTATAAGAGTATATACTGTGAAATCAGGCTGCCTGGGTTCAAATCCTGTTCCCACCACTTGTTAGTTTTGTGACCTTGGGCAAATTTTTCATCTTTCTGTGCCTGAGACACTTTAGCTCTAAAGTAGGTATTATAGGACTTCTCTAGTAGGGGTGTTGGAAGAGTTGAAACAAAATACGTGAAGCACTTAGTATCCTTCCCCATACATAGTAAGCACCCTGCTGATAACCTGGGTCCATATGTAAGTATATATATGGAACTGATATTTGCTCTTACCTTTATGCCTTATTCATTTTTTGTATTAGCTGTGCAATTTTCCTAGAGATTGAAAGGACTCATCAGTAGTGCTCTAATTTGTGTTCTGCAATGCTCTTTCTCCTGAGTTTCCTTTTCATCTCCAAGGGTAAAGTGAACCCAAATGTAATTTCTCTGTTATTCTTAGCACTAAATGGTAACTTGGGCTTCCCCCTCTGGGATGTCAGGACTTTGAAGGCATGACTGAGCTCAAGGCCGTGGTTTGCTACCCTCGGCCAGTAACATTCTTGTGAAGAAATACCTAGGCTGCCCCAGAGAATCAGGGAATGTGAAGAGAGAAAAAAGAAGAGTGTTCCTTTGGCTTGTTAGTCTCTGAGGTCAAAGGTAGGACAATCGAAACATAATTTAAACTGGAAGGTGTGACTCTTCTGAATAACGCCAGCAGTGAAAAATATATGCCTTCTGATTTCTGGTTTATGTCCTACAATTATAATATAGGAAAGATATTGTATATTAATACTTTGGACTTAATTGACATCTTTTATGACTCTAGGAGGCCTATAGACATTATTTCATCAACCTTGATGTTGATGTGTGGTCAGATTGGGATAAAAAAAATGTTTACCCGAGTACAAAGTGAGCGTGGCTCAGTTGCTGTGTATATAATTTCCTTAGAGTGTCCTCAAGGATCGGACTCCTTCAGACACACTTGGAGTTGTCCAGCGAATACAATTTCCCATGAAATTAAAGAAAAATGGGCTAGAAAAGAGAAAATGAGCTTATTAAGTTTCTTTTTAGGCTCACTGCCCGGTTTTCTTTCAGCCTGGAACTTCTAGGTGGGAATTTACAGAGTTGGGCTAAACTAATTCTGAACTCCACAGAAGTTTATTTACTTTTTTTGCCTTACACATCATCATCACCTTTGTCGTTGTTACTATCCTAGTGTGACCTACTGCCTCTTCCTTCTCAGGAGACTGTGTGATTTCTGAAAGTGAGATGTGCAGGGTACCAGTTCTATCTGAATTATTTCTGTGATTTTATCAAGTTTAATTTATTTATTTAGCATCTAATATACAGTCAGTCATTGCTCTGGATGATTAGGAGTCAGCCATGATTAAAACAAACATCTCTGTCCTCACTGAGCTGACATTCTTGTGAGCAGAGTAAATGAACAACACACACAATACAGATGTAAATTATACAGTATGTTAGGAGGTGGTGAGTGCTCTATGAAAAGAAAGCAGCCCAGAGGCCAAGAGGTTGTTTCTAGCGCCTCCATTCATAAAATTCCTTCAATTCCTCCTGGGAGTGTTGAGGACAAACTTTTAATTTTTAAGAACATAGTCAGTGTAGTGTAATGTATAGAGAAGTTGCATCACTACGGTTCACCCGAAACTAACCTAACATTGTGTGCCAACTCCAGTTAAAAATTAAAAACAAAATAATATAAAAATAAAAGCATACTCTGTAAAAGTACTTTGAGCTTCTGGAGCATATCAGAAAAATATAAGACCTGGCACATGAGTGCCCTACAGGCAACCAAATCTACCTTACCCAGTGGAGGAGTCTCCCTTACGGTGCTGGAGAACATGTAACTCTGATGTGTGGCCACAAAGAAATTAGAAATAAGGAAGGAAACCACATTTTCTTCATTTTGTTGTGAGGCTTTCTCTCCACAGACCCCCATCTCTAACCACAAACAAGCACCCTACAGGGACATGTGCAAATCATTAAGGAAAAATACCAGTGGAAATCTGGTGTTCTGAAATCAAGGCTCTCTATCTTGGCCTGCAGTTTATCAAGAGTAACATAAAACTCTCCTGAATGTGGGTTTGTTTTTAAAAAGGTAATCTGAAGAAAACAGGATGTCCCTGAGTCGATGAGCTACTAGCTTTTGGAGAAAAGGAAAAATAAATACCCCATATTTCTTTAAAATCTCATCTAGTATTCCTTTTCTCTCTTTATCACAGACATTAGTACTGGGAAGACACTCAATGATGTTCTGGATTAGAGTGAGGACTAGAGCCCAGAGACAATAAGCGACTTGTTCAAGGTCACTTAACAGGTCAGTGGCAGAACCAGAAGGGCAAGCCCAACCCCCACCTTCTGGGTTCCATAGCACTGCTTCTAGATTAGATCTTCAATGTGTCTTCAAACACGAATTGCATAACCCTCTACAGCTAATTGCCAAAGAAGCCAGGTAGGAAATAAATGAGAAGTCTAAGATGTTTGTGAAAGCGTTCCAGATTCTCCATAGAAATCTGAAGTAGAGCAAGCAGGAAATAGAAGATGGGGCTGAGGGCAGGCCTTACTGGGGGTGTCGGTGGGGGACAGCAGGTATGGGTGGTCTCTCTTCTAACTGAAGGGGAGCTTCAGTGTGAAAGTCTCCCTATGCACCAAAGTAACTTGCATTGACTGTGGCGGGCATCACTTCCAGACTTGAGGACCCCAGACTTCACTGTCCTTCTGCCCATGAGTGGCTGCAGGCCCATGACAATGGGTGATGGGGACACACCGTGTGCTGTCTCCCTTCACGTCCTGGCGCAGGTGGGAGAGTGATCATCACGCCCATGCCTTTACTATTAGGTAACATTGGAGCTCCTCCCGAGGGCTGGGCACCGTGGTAAGTGCTTCACTTACATTATCGTGTTTGGTCCTCACATCAGATTCTATCATCAGTCCCATTTCTGAGGAGAGAAAACTGAGACTTGGAGAAGTTCAGTAATTGGCCCAGGGTCACAAAGCTAGCGAATGCCAAAATCAGAATTCAAATTCTCCTTCGCGGAGGGTGGCGGTTCAGGGTGGTGTTTCCAAGCACAGGCTCTGGAGTCATGTTGCCACAGTGTGAATCCCAGCTCCCCTGCCTGCTAGCTGGGAATTGTTCAACGCGTTACTCAACCTCCCCAAGCCCCCGTTGTGTCACCTGTGAAGTTGTAACAATAATTATAGTATTTATAGAATTGTGTGGTGATGATTAGAGAAGGCAACATAGTAACTATTGACACGTGGTTAATTACCAGTTGTGTAGTATTTAGCTGTAGTTCAACTACAGGTTAAGTCACATAAAGTTGCTATTGCAGTAGACCAAAAATGGTAAAATACTGACAATTTAACTTGGTTAAGTCTATTAAAAATTTTTTTAAAAAAATGGGGGCGCCTGGGCGGCTTAGTCGCTAAGCGTCTGCCTTCGGCTCAGGTCATGATCCCAGAGTTCTGGGATCGAGCCCTACATCGGGCTCTCTGCTCAGCAGGAAGCCTGCTTCTCCCTCCCCCACTCCCTCTGCTTGTGTTCCCTCTCTCGCTGTGTCTCTCTCTGTCAAATAAATAAATAAAAATCTTAAAAAACAAAAAACAAAATAATGGTTCAACCTAATACTACATAGGTACCTATTCTTTGTAAAACATAACAGCGGTTCCCTTATTCATCTTTGTGATTTGTAAGTTGTAAAAGGGCAGGTGATTAAGTGTTTCAATATAATTTTTTCCTTGCCTTGCCTGCTTGTTTTAGCTTCTCTAAAGAATCACATGGAGAAATCTTCTCTTCTAATGTAACAAAGCAGCTATGAGGACCTTACACAATATACACAGTTCCCAGAGCCACTAATCTGTTGAGGATGTTGCCACAGGGAACTTGGAGGAGAGTGGGTTTGAAGTGAGTTTAGATTGCATAGAGCAGGACTAGGAGGAAAAGACTGATGAAATGATGAAATGAAGAGGGAGGAGACTTCTGGCTCCTTTAAGCCACTGTGAGTGTTTTGCTGTTTGAGGGAATGCCATTCCCATACTAGATGGATGATGGTGATAAACAGATGTCAAGAGTAATCATTCGTCATTCTGCCCCGTGGAGGCGAGCTCCTGATCGGCGGCAGGAGGTTGTTAAATTTGACACATTCAAAATGAATTCTGTGGCCTGGCCGCTCTTGACCTCTGGCTTGGTGGGGGTAGTCCATGATGGAAGGACTTGCAACTCAATTGTGTTTGGGGAGGTTGCAGGGTGGGGGAGGAAAACAAAACTGGGATAAGAATTTTGCCTTCTTAAAAGGAAAGCCAGCTACTGGTGCAAGATCCAGTGGGATATTTCTCCTCTGCAAGATGATTTTTCTGCCCCAACCTGACCGCTGTTCCCATCCTGCACTTGCCTCAATCCTATTTCCTTAGAAGTCACATTATAGAAATATAAATAGCTCTGGAATTCAAGTGGAACATTCTGGAGAGACAGTCTTTCTTGTTAATAGGAACTGCCTTTAAAAAAAATTAGTCTCACCTTTGAAATGTAATCACATTTTCAAGGATTCTGTAGATTTTCTTGGTCTCTGGGTTCTTAGGATTTTTTAGCAAGGTTGACAGATTAGCCTTGGATCCTATCATTTGTTTTTTCCCACCACCGGCAGCTGCAAACTAATGAAAATGCATTTACATACCCACGCACTCAGACACACTTGCAGACTGTTTTTTTTTTTTTTTCCTGTGTGCACTATTCCTTTTCTCTTTGTGTCTATGGTTACTGTTAAGCTGACCTGTACAGTCTGGGGCAAATACCAAAACTTGAATCAAGCACTACTTCTCCATACAGCTGCAGAGCATTGCAGTTTCAGAGGATCAGATGATAGATTTCAGCAAAATTCCTTTAGCTGGTTGGAGTTTAGGAAACCTGTTAAGATTCCATCCACAAAGGTGAGCTGCATGGCACTCGACTGGGCTGAATTTTTGAAAATGCAGAGCTCAAATGTTGTTGTTTTGTTTTTTCTTTTTTACAAGCCCTATGTTTATAAATTTTTTTGTCTGAAGTGATTTTCTACAATATTGAATTTTATTGTTGGAAACAAGGACTGTCCAAAGGTTTTTCTTCTTCTTTGATTCTCCCTTGCCTTCTCCCAGTTTCTGTGAGAAGCTGTTGCTTGCAAAAACCATAACTAATGAAAAATCGAACTTATCCAGCTGCAGAGAAGCCCAAGTGGAGGATGGCCAGGGGTGGGAGGAAACGCCAACACCGGATGGGGGCACTGGCTGGTGAAAGCTGCCAAAGCCATTCATTCTTCCTTACCTTCACTTTGTCGTCTGCGGGCCTGGTGCCGTGTATGAGTCAAGGACCTAGAGGGACACTCTCTGGGGAAGGGCAGGGGATGGCTTACCCGTTACCACCAGCTCCCCTTACACTGGCCTGACAAACAGCTTCTCGGGGGTGCAGGGCGGGAGTGCACGCGGGACCTGGCTGCGGTGGAAACCGGTTCTCAGGTTCTGGTCGCGTGAACTTCCCGGTACATCGGGGGGCCTGCTGCTGTCAGGCAGGCCGGCCGGCGATTGGTTGAGAGGAGGGCAGTAATCCGAACTGCCTTTTGTACTTGCCTAATCGGGGCAGCCGTTTGATTGCAGGTTCCAGCAGAGGTGCCTCGGTAGTGTCAGACACCTGTGTCTTAGCTCGCGCCTTCCTGGGGCTGGTGCCCGGGGATTCTTTCCGGGCGAGAATCGCACCTCTGTCCCACCTCCCTGGAGTCCCGGAGCCCCCCTGGCGAGCGGCGAGGCCCGGTGTCACGCTGGACAGAGATCTTCAACAGATAACTGAGGACAATGGAAATGCCGGTGTAGACTTCCTTAAGGTAAGTCCATGTTAAACCAGATAGGTCTCAACGTTATTTCTACATTGATCGTGACAGAAATGCCAGTATTGGGAAGGTACATTAAAGAGAGGCAGGGAAGTTGTTTAGTTTAGACCTTTATGATGAAATTGCTGTTATTCGGCCGCCAGATGTGTTGGCAAAACGATACCAAAGCATAAAGATGTAAATTGTTGTAACGCTTGCAGGCAGTTGACACCTCATTGTGCACGCCTTCCTATTTGATGAGAAACTCAAGTGATGATAGAATAAAGTAACTTTTAATTAAGGCCAACAAATCTATATCCCAGCTCGTACAATAAAATAAAGTCAGTGTGAATATCTTAGCTCCTTTCAATTATGCAATTCCAGGATTTATAGTCTAATTCTAACTGCCATTTATTTTTAAGGCTGTCTTTAACTTTTCCTCCTATGGTACGAAAGCAGTTTTCCTTTTTAAGGTTTGTTCAACATAGTAAAATTAGTGAATATCACTTTAGGGGTTTGATTGTATTGCTTGGCTTGCTTTGCTCATTCTGATGTTTGAGAAAAAGGCAGATTCTAAATGCAAGCACCTAAGTTTGAGCAGCAGTAAGATGCCTAGGAATATTAAGCTCTATCATGATTTCATTTTCCTTTTAAGTTTGTTGACAGATACTTCAGGGACCATCCTGTCTCCCCTCTTGGATTGCTGTCAGCATACATGTAATTCTAGGATTTAGTAATTGGAGGTTGGTGAAAAGACTAGTGGTTTGGGACTAGTGCTTACACCCCTGCCTGTTTTGTTGTGATAGGGAGGAAGTAATTTTCCCTTTGATTTTGATATTTTTAATGAAAACTTTCTATAAATGGGTAAAGATCCATTTATAAATCCAATCTGAGACTACTATCCCCACTGTTTTAATTTCAAAGATATAAACACCTTCATGAAAGAAAGATTTCTTCATTCACTAATTCTGAATGATTCTGTTCAAGTAGTAAACATAATAGAACAGATAGAGGTGGCAAAAAAGCAGATAAGCATTTAGAAAGCATTCACTGGCCATCTATGCCAATTATCCTGAAATATGTCTTTTTCTTCCCGTGTTCGTAGCCAGTTGGAAATTTCCATCTTTCTCATCTGTTAGCTAACTTGTTTTTATAAAAACATTTTCCTATAGTAAGTTCAACATAGTAGTGATACTAAGTATAAATACTAAAATCACTGCTCTGATGAATGAAAGCATCTGAAATAATATTACCCATGGGCTGAAGCGTGGTCATGGCCAGGTCTATAGTAATCATCTTATATATAATATGTGAGCGAATAGCACAGATGGTTGATGATAATTGAAAAATCAGATCGGTTGGTAGGTAGATAGGTAGATGCCAAATGAATTGATAAATGTCGAGGGAGTTAAAGGAGAAATGGACGTTGGAAAGCTAAATAAATATTGTATATTTAGCATCAATTTAAATTTCAAAAATCAACCTTCCCTTATGAATTACAGCCCAGAGAATATACAAACGAAGATAATTTCCTGGATTAAGGATAAGTCATTTTTGTATGGAGAAGGATAAATACTACCTGAGTCCCAATCACTATCTTAAAACACACACACACACACACACACACACAAAACACTATTCATAAAACCCCCAGTGTTTTAAAAAGGTACAGACAGGAAGAGAGAGCTAGTTAAAAACCTCTTTATCTCTAGTTAAAAGATAAAGTCACAAAAACCCCACATTCCATATTAAGAGTATAGAAAGCCCTTGTACATATCTGCAGAGTACCAGGGCCCCCCCAAATATGTAATGTAACACAGTCGTTAATAACTAAGACACACATACACACACCTACATTTCATCCCAAGAACAATATCCTTAGAGAGTAAGATTGGGGCAGGGAATTAAGTATCTTAAATTCATCTTCTTCCCCAGGGACAATTTTTAAAAATACCCTTTCTGGGGCTGTGGAACGCCTGCCTGACTCCCTCGAGTGCAGGGTGGTGAGGGTCCCCTCTGGGGTTGTGGACAGCACACAATAGGGCATAATGGAGCACACGCAGCCTCCCCCGCCCAGACAGGCATCGGCGTGTCCCATTGGCTCTGCTTGAAATGTTCAGTTATGCAAATGAAAGCTGCCGACGTCAGACGCCTCCCTCCCTGCCCCTTTGTTTCTCCCTCCCTCCCTCAGAATGGCCCCAGATCTCAGCCTTTTGCCCCTGACTTTGCTAAGCTGGGCAGGCCTGTGAGCTCAGAAGCTGCAACATCTGAGTGAAACCTCCCTTTGCTCCCCGTGCTATGGCCGTAGGGACAGACGAGCGAGCTGGGGTTCCCTAGCGCTAGACACATGGAAAAAGAAGCAGCTTCCCATGTCCCCTCCTCTCTAGGTGGCTTCCTTAAAATGTCCCTGGTTAACAGGAAAAAGTTGGCACTCCTTGTTAGGCCAAGCCTCCAGAAGGCAAACAGCAACAACTTCCAGCAACCCTAATGTTCACATTTTGGAGATGAGGGCGAAACGACACCGCAGGACACATGGATGGTTTTGGAAGCAGGAACTGAAGCAGGCTCGAGTCATCTGGCCTCTCAGCTGGACAGATTGGGCTAAAACACAAATGTCAAATGATGGTGACAAGGTGGTATTTGTAGCTTCTTATCTGATACCATTGGGAGAAAAGCTTTTAAAGAACTTCTGTGACCGGAAGCTGGTAGGATTGCTCCGATGCCCCATCAAGCGATGGTGTGAGTGCTGGTGTCAGACTCTTTAAGTGGGACTTTGCTTGCACACTCCGGCTGGGTTTTAACACCACAGCTCTGGGGATGGAATTTAAATGAGCCCCGCCCTGAAAAGCTATGGCTGTTTGGAATTGCTTGTTTTTTTCCAAGTACCAAAGCTCCTTAGTGACCAGTAAAGCTACTGGTAGACCGTTCCCACCAAATACTGGGGTCAGCATTCCAGACCAGCCCTTTAGGGGCGGTGGTCCCTGGCAATTCGACCCCGAGGGCCGGTCTCCAAGTTCCTTCCTTATCTTTCTCCTGGCAGTGGCGGCGGCTGGTCTTCCTGACCTGATATTTATGCAGTGATTTCTCGGTTGTTTGTTAAACACGCCTCATTAATTCCTCTATCTGATGCATGTTGGTCAGTATCCTCGTGGCAGCTTGGAAGAGAGAGAAAGGGAATGAAATGGAATGATTTATCCAATAGCACCAAGAAATTAGTGAGACAGCGGAAACTCAAATGCCATGCACTGCTCCTTCCTTTTCTGTCTTTCTGTCCAAAGAGAAATCAGGAAGCCTTAAACCTCTCCCTCAGCGGTTCTGTCTAGGCACTAAAAATGCTTCAGTCCAGAAATAAGCTGTCCTCTTACCTGGATCGTTCTGTGGCTGGGAGAGGGGGTCAGAAGCCTACAAACAATGAAGTGAATCGGGTGTGGAGTGTGGTGTGCATGTGTGCACGCGTGTGTATGTATTTGTGCACAGGTATGTGTGCCTGCCCACGCGTGTGCGCCCTCATGTTCACCCCAACAACTCACAACCCCAGGGGTGTGTTGGTAAAGTTTGTCTGAAGCTTACCTGAGAAGGACCGCAACCTCTCTGCTGTGGCCTTTTCCTCGAGAGGCCTGATCATTCATTTATAAGAGATTTCAGTCCGGGCTCCCTGACAAGGGAGGCCAGCCCAGGAGCTGCGGGTGAGCTAGTCTGAGGGCAGCGGGCCCGCATTGCCTCCAAAGGTATTCCAGGAATGTTAATGGTATGCCTGAGTGGAGGGCTTCACAGCCCAGAGCTCGGGGCTGAGAACTGCTCTGTGGCCATCTGTTGAGGCTCAGGAAGTCTCATAGCAACAGCTTCTCAAGAATGGTGCCTTTTTTTTTTTTTTTTTTAATTAAAATTAACTAACACAAAACCCAAAACTGCTCCACTGCTCAAGAAGAATCAGGACAGGATTCGGATTCTTTCTACAGAATGATGAGCTTTTAAGGAAGAAAAGCCCCCACATCCTTAATTCCTGTTCTTTAAATGAGCAATTTGTACTTGGTTTTGAGGTCTTAATTTTTTTCCCCTAGGGTAGAATTCTTTTTGGAAAAGAGGGAGAGGTGAAAACGAATTTCCAAAGCTGTGGAGAAATAATTGGCAAAAATATGGTTAAGAAAAAAAGTGGTTGGAGTTTTGAGATTTTCCTGGTATTTGTTGCGTTTAGTGATCCCGTCAGCCAGCAGCTGCATTTTTTCCCTCTGTAATAATGTGAGCTTTATAAACCTGGCTGTTCAGTTAGTGAAATGAACTTCAGGACAAAATGCTAATTTTACTGTGGTCGTATGTGCGCTCCAATATGAGTCTCTTGAATCTGAGTTAATGGTAACCCTTTAAAAAAGCAAGAGGGGAAGTAGTATTTGTTGTTTGTTGTTTTTCAGTTGATGAGGCATTAAGTTAGCCATTTCAAAAACCAAGTTTGTTCCTCAGGATAGAAGACTCTGGAAAATGATGAAGACCGGAAGCCTGACTAGCAGCTGTGTGTACTGGGGCAGGCACACTAGACAGAGACAAAAGAATTATATTCCAAATTCTACCCCTGACTGGGCTATTGGAGGAAGGTACACAACTCTTAGGGCATGTTCCTCATCTGCAAATTGGATTTCTGCATTGTTAGGAAGGTTAACTATAATCACATAAAAGGAACGCGGGAAATAAGCCTTGAATCCTTGAATGGCATTTCTGAAGGAGTATTCTATGCTGTCACTCTTGCCGTTGTACAACCCTGGGAAAATACTTTCGTGAGAACTTCATGTCCTCTTCAGTTTTCAGCGCGACATTTTTAAATTTCCTTCCAGTCTAAAATTTCCCAGTGGGGTCGCAAGAGATTCCAACAAGCAATTGTGCCTATGCTTGTATGATCTTAAATACGGTACATATGTGAAATACTTCTTTATATTCTTGATTGGTAGTGCCTATTTCTACTCATGAAGTATTATTCAAATCTGACGTAGTGCCCCTGGTGGTTAAAGGGAATGCCACCAGCCCCCAGGAAAAGGATATGGACTCTGAGTTTGGTTTCTGGAATGTGGGTTCTTAAGAAGTCTTCTTTCTATGAAAAGCTGGACCGCTTACCTTCTCTTTGCCTGTTGCCTCATGTATAAAATTTAACCAGTTAATATTTATGGAGTCCGTAGCATGTGCCAGCTTTATTTCTAGATGCTGGGTTGAGGATCGTGAACAAACGTAGATAAAAACTCTTGCTCACGTTCTGGTCAAGGGAGACAGGTAACAAACCCCCAAGTAAGTCAGTTGTGTTGAAGGTTATAAAATGATAACTGCTATGGAAAAACATAAAGCAGGGACGTGTGGTATATGATGAGTATATGATGGCAGAGAGGGATACTGCAGTTTTCTAAAGGGTTGACGGACAAGACCTCACTAAGGTGGTATTTGAAGGAAGACTTGAAGGAGGGGAGCCACCAAGCCTTGTGATGAGCTGGGGAAGAGCACTGGAAGCAGAGAGAACAGCAAGTGCAAAGGCCCTGGGGGGAGGGGGGAAGCCTAAATGACTTGTGTGAGGAAGAGGGGAGGCTAGTGCAAGCAGGGACAGAGGTCCAGGCCTCCTGCCCATTTACTCTGAATGAATCCTGTGAACTTACTTCACAGAGCTGTTGAGAGATTTCAATGAAATCATTTGTGAAAAGCCTTTAGCACAGTGCCTGCCACACAGAAAAATTTCCATAATTGTTAGCTATTGTCTATTTGTTTATTATTACCACTACCTAGGATTTAAAGACAGAAGGATGTGAGCACATGGAAGACGGTTTTGTTCAGATCAAAACTGATTATTCTTTTTTTTTTTTTTAAAGATTATTTATTTATTTATTTCACTGAGAGAGACACAGCGAGAGAGGGAACACAAGCAGGGGGGAGTGGGAGAGGGAGAGCAGGCTTCCCGCGGAACAGGGAGCCCGATGCGGGGCTCCATCCCAGGACCCCGGGATCATGACCTGAGCCGAAGGCAGACGCTTAAAGACTGAGCCACCCAGGCGCCCCCAAAACTGATTATTCTTAACAGAATTAAACTCCCAACCTTGATTCCCTAAGTATTCAATTCTATGACCTAAAAAGATTCCAATTCTCTGTCTGCACACATACAGAGGGAAAAATGTACTTTTTAAAAACTGGCCTTGTTTCAGCCAAAACGTTGTCTCTATTATGAAAGTACTAAGTCCAAACTCTCTAGGGACAGGTGTATTTTGAGACCTTTGGTTTAAGTTTCAGCTACAAAATCTTATTGAATTCCACTGAACTCCCATGCAATTGCAATGTACTCATGTTTGAGTTTTGATGTCAATACCCTTCTCTAGGCCACAGGATTCGAGGCAGGGAGAAAACTATTGCAGATACCATGAAAACGAGGAATCAAGCTCTTTTCCTTCTATCAAGAGCCCAGAAGCAAGATTGGATTTCCGGGACAGTTCAAGAACTCTCTCTCAAGATAATCTTCCTAAACACCTGTCCAAATGTCTAGATCCTATTGATCTCCTCCTTTGAACCTGAAGGATTTTGGTTATAACTCACGTCAAGTGATGACTAGCTCAGAAACTAGAAGCGAGGGAATCCTTTTCTCCAAACATTTGAAGACCATCATTTAGAATTGGGGTTATGCTTGCTCCAGAACCAAAATAAGTGACTTGGGAACCATTAAACAAAATACTTGATGTCAACTTAATGATCAACAAAGGGAAAGGCTGTCTAAAAATATACATCCTCAGCAATGGAAATGTTCCAGTAGAGGATAGGTAACCAACCGTCAGAGGGGCTGTCCAACATTTGGACGCCAGCTTGACTTCTAAGATTTCTTCCAAATTTGTGGTTCTGCTTTCTTCTGAGATCTGCTTATTGAAAACTAAATTCTGCAGGAAAAGTCACCTTAAATTCTGTTTAACCAACAGCTTAGTTGGGGAATTCTGAGAGCAAGAAACAACTGGTTGTGGAGGCTCCATTTTACTTAGGTGAGGGGTGGCCAGAGGAATTAGCTGGCTGCAGCCTCGACCCTGGTCCTGGTGTCTGGAGCCCCAGTGCCCCCCACGCTGACTGTGCTGTGCTCCTATGCTTTCTATGATCAGTGGGTAGAATAAACCCTAGCTCACGTTTTCTTTTGAATGAACACTTATCATATACTTATTATGTTCTACATGATCTATTAAAATGCTCTCATAACGACCCTATGACAAAGCTGCATTTTTAATCCCCATTTAGCAGGTTAAACAATTGACATAACCAGTTCAGTAACTAATCAATCTAAGGTCGCACAGTGACAGAGCTGGGATTGAACCCAGGCAGTCAGCCAGCAGGGTCTGCACTCTTAAAGCCTACATTGGATGTACCCACAAAATAGTCCTATGCACCTTTTTCATCTGTTAGAGCTCTCCTGTTGATTTAGAGAAAAAAGTGATCTGGCATATCATTACACTTTATTGCCCTCTGTGAGGGCAGAGAATGTAACCTGTTGCTACCCAGTGCCTAGCATAGTACCCGGGGCATGGCAGATACTCAAATATTTGTTGAATGAGTGAGGGAGTGTGGGTGTGACATGAATAAACAGTAGGAAGGCCACAGAAATGCCTTCCTGATCTCACAGAGCTACAGAAACATGTGTGATTGCAAGATGTCACTTAATACAAAAACTTTGAAGTTACAAAACAGATAAAATTAGAGGTGAGGGTTTAATAGGGCAATTATTTGAACGACTGTCGATAGTCGCATCCCTTGTTAGGTGGTCATTGATATTTTGATCGTCACATCACACTGGAAAATAGTGCCCATAAAAGTGCCCTTGCATGAAAAAATAGTGCCCTCACACTAACACCTGCCACGTGAGACTTGGGGAAGCAGCAAACCAGGGAACCATGAATTCCACTAAATCGGGGTTTTGGACTCAGTGCATTTAACAATTGGATATGGAGACTCACAGACTTATTATGGGGTGGAAAAAGAAAGCCTGAGTTCTGGCCAATGCCAGTGCCTGAGGGAACGTTTGGGTGCAGTAAACACAAACCCACTCAGACAAGCCCAAATAAAAAAAAGAAGTGTTCTTGGAAGAGATATGAGGGAAGCTTATGGAAATCCAATTGCAGGAAGCCAGGAACACTTCAGGTTTAACCTAATGATTCGGTCAGAAGGAGTCAGAAGCCTGAGTGTGAGTTCCCATCTTGGCATTGCTGAGAGTGTCGCCTTGGTTAAATTACTCAGTGTTTCTGGATTTTGTTTACCCATCTGAAAAATAGGAAATAATGAAAGTGTCTACCCTGTTGGGTTGTTATGTAGATTAAATGAGGTCATACATATAAAGCACTTGGAACACTGCCTGATACATAGTGAGAGGTCTATAACCATTCACCTTTATTACAACTTAGCAAGTAGGCAGCTGCTCACTTCTCATTGGACTGCATAGTCCCTCGTGTTAGTTGACTTTGAACATCAGTTCCATTGCTCTTCCTTCAGACTAACTTCCTGGGAAACATGGTTCCAAGGTTAATTGAATGGCATGATGATGTCATCAAGGCTCCAGGCTTATCTATTCCCATTCTAGCCTCCTTAGCATGATGATTTGCATCCCCAGATTTGCCCCTCATGATTACAAGATGCCTGCTGCAGCTCCAGGCATCATCTACTCACACAATTTTTTCCAAGGGCAGGAAGGAGTCCCGGTTTTGTGTATTTTATCAAGAATGAGGAATGCTTTTCCAAAAACCCTCCTGCAAACTTTTCTTTGGTCAGATCTCATTAGCTAGGGTTGTGTCCTATGCCCGTGCCTAGATTCATAACTGGTGGGGGAGTCAGAATACCATGATTGGTGTAGATCAAGAATGATTTATCTCTTGGGGCTATGGAAGGATCCACCTTCCTGAATACATGGTCATCTGATACTACAATTGAATCAGAATTATGTCTGTGAGGAGGAAGGGGACACACACATACACACTGAAGAAGAATCCTATTTGCTATAGGAAAAAAAATACATATATATACACATATATATAAATGGGGTGGAAACACACACACACACACATACACACACACACACAAAGAGATGGTGCATGATGAGGTGAGGGAGAACCTGACAATATTTCTTAATCCCTGAGGCCATCTCCATTCATGCCTTTCCAAGAAATTCCCATTTTTGCTCAAATTTCTATGTAGGTTCAGTGTCACTTGTATCATTTTCAGTAACAGCAACAAAATGCTGTCAGAGGCATGTCCCCAACTTCTGGGTTTCTGTCCCCTCACATCGGCTTGTGTGTGGCCCTGGCTCACCACAGAGCTGTTGCTGGGTTCTACTCACAGCTCTTGAACTTTCTTCACTCAGCCTCTGTGCTCCAGTTCCAAGTTCCACAGACAACAACCTGATAGCTAGGGCCAGGCTGGTCCAGTCTCGTCCCTTTGGCAGGGGCTTGGTCAGGGCCATGTTCTCCTAGAATAGTTGTGAGCAAGGAGACAATACTGTCTGTCTCTGACAAAAACATGTAATAGTCCTGCTTGGTCCTTCCTAAAATGGCTCTGAACCCAGTTGAAAAGAACATTTTTCATAAGTAAAATGGTTAGATTTCAGGTATACAAGTGCCTTTGACAGGGAGTTAAAGTCTGATGGCCCTACTCCCTTTGGCCTGACTTAAATAGGAGAAGAAGGAGAATTCTTGATTCATATCAGGAGGGAAATAGTGAGAGATTTGAGGAGGAAGGGACGAGGAGAGCTAAGTGAATTCATAAATGAAATCAGTGTGGCCATCAGGGGCAGGCCAATTGGGAGAACCGAGTAGCACTAATGAGGAAGATCCTCATGGAAGGCAGAAATACAAGAAGTTGAGCCTGTGGTTCAGTGAGTGTGGATAACTCTTTATTGTTTAATATTTATTTTTATTTTTTTATTATGAAAATGTCCAAACATTTGTGAAGGTAAAGAGTACCACAAATTCCCACGTATCCCCCTATCCGGCCGATGTTAAGGAGAACAAGTCTGGGAGGAGGAGGAGGGGAAGGCTAAAGAAGGGAGCAGGATCCAGTGAAGGACAAAACACTCAATGAGATGTATTAGTGAACTTGTCAGGAGTGGACAGGAAATTGAAATCCAAGATGTTTGTTCTTAATCACAGGCTAATGAAATACTTGCTAAATGAGATCTGGCTCCTTGTTCTTTGAGTAGGGATTATGTAATCTGAGGAAGCCGACCCCCATGGCCTAATCTCCAAATTGCCGGGGGTCTTACACAGTGACAAGACTAAGAAGTCAGGAGGAGGGGGCATCATTCATTTGACATTCAGCAACTATTGATCTGCACTCTTCCAGGGGCTGTGCTAGGCTTTCTAGGCACACAGATCTGAAAGGCAGGGTCCTTGCTGTCACAGAATGCAGTGTGTAGGTGAGAAATAGACAAGAAAACGTGTACCGGGCATGCCATGGTAGCCTAGAATTTTTCTCATAGCATAGAATAGGTGAACGTTTCCTATAGGAAGATGACTGCCTTGATTTTTAGAAGGATGAATAGGAGTTAGGTAGATGGATTTAGTGGCTAAAGGCATTTTAGACAAAGTAAACAAAGAGTTGCTTGAATTGAGCCTTAAGTCAGGGCTGTGGGCCGACTATATGCTTGTGACCTTCTGGAAGAAGGGCAGAGATGGGGTGGGAGCAGGGCTGCAGTCCAGCCCAGGCTTTGCTCCCTGGAGCAGCTGTGTCCACCTGGAGAAGGAGGGGCCTTTGTCTGATTGGCAAGGTGCCATGTGGGCTGCGGGGAGCCCTGTCGGAACGTATCTGGTATTCCTTGGGGAGCATATGTGAGGATGCTCTTGGGTTTGAGCAGGATCCTGAAGGTGATGGGGAGCTAATGAAGAATTAAAAAGGCAGACCAGTGACAAAAATCAGATCTGTGTTTGAGAAAAGCCATTCTGGCTGCATTTTGGAAGATGGCAAGCCTGGAGGAAAAGAAACTTGTGAGAGAGGACTGGTCCAGGTGAGAAATAATGGCGGCCTGCACTGAGGCTACAGTGGGGGAAGTGGAAGGGGCGGATTCAATGTCCAGAAGGTAGAATGGGTAGACTTGATGACAGGCTGGCTCCTTGGGTGAGGGAGAAAGAGGAGGGGAGGATGACTCCCCGGTTTTCAGCTTCAGCAGCTCAGTGGAAGATGATAGCTTCCCAGCAAAGACTGAGAAACCCCATAACTTTGACATGGTGTGTGGTAAGGTGTTACCTATTAGATAACAATAAAAAGTTCCTTATTTAAGCACCATGGTTAAAGATGAAAAGGAAGGCTTCAATAGTAGCTTTTGAGACAGAGGAAAAACACCCGGATCTTGAGCTATGCCCCTTCAGAGAATGAGCGATTGGTCTGAAAGGAAATTGATACTGCCCCTTCCAAGTCCAGCCAGACCTCCTGCCATGGATAATCAGCCCTTTCAAGATAGGACAGAGAGTAACGCCCAGCTGCAGACAGCGAGTTCCTCACCCTCTCTCTTGCTTTCAAGAGTAAAATGATAGAAACCCAGAGGATCCCCAATCTTTCCCCATTCTTTCGGAGAAAGCAGGATTTTGTTTCTTTTGTTCCTGATGGTGGCCATGTCAGCAGCCTTCTTTCTGTCCCCCTGCGCTTCGCAAGGTGCTAGAGGAGCTCAGCGTCTGGAGTTGAATGGTCCTGGGTTTGAATTCCGACTTCATCGTCTTCTATCTGGAGATGGGCAGGACACATCTCCATGAAGCTCATCTGTAAAATATGACCTACCTCACAGGGCTGTTACGAAGGGTAAGGGGTAGATAATGAAAGTGAAGTGCCTGACCTTGGGCCTGGCAGGGAGCACACTGGCCACAGTGCTGGTGGTGGAGGTGGCCATTGTTGCTGTTGTTCTTGTTTTGGGGTGTTTTTTTTTTATTTTAGAGGTTTTATTTATTAATTTGGAGAGAGAGAGCGGGGGGGGGGGGCAGGCAGAAGGCCAGAGGGAGAGGGAGAAGCAGACTCCCCACTGAGCAGGGAGCCCAATGCGGGACTCGATCCCAGGACCCTGGGACCATGACCTGAGCTGAAGGCAGATGCTTAACCGACTGAGCCACCCAGGCGCCCTGCTGTTGTTCTTGTTTTTAATGCCGATTTCAGACATTAGGAAAAGATACAGTTTGATTTTGCAGACTTCAATTACTCCGTGGGCCTCATCTGTTGGATGGTAACTCCATACCACGTTGCCTTCTTTACGGATTGGCCCCAGGAGAAAGAGGTGTGTGCCATGATGCCATGTGAGTCAAAGGGCAGGTAACATAACACTTCCTGCTCCCTCCTGAGGTGCCTTGGGATAGTGGGCTGATTATGTTCAAGGCAGAGAAGCACAGCTTTGTCTAGACAAACCACTGGAAAGAAGGCAGAGAACTATGGTACTCTTGGTTTTCACATGACCGGGATGTTTTCCTGGGATATAGAAGGCCACAGAAGCTACACTTGGTATTACATTTAATAATTCGACAAAGACTATTTATTGTTACCTACCAGCATGAGGCTTTAGCAGCCGGTTGCACCCAAAGAAAATGGGCTTAACTTTCTTATCAAGAAACAGTCTTGATAAGCCACTAGGTGACTGTAACTTTGGTCATTGCTCTGGAATGTTCCTGATGGTGCTGCCAGTTTTCATTGCCCATAGGTATGGTATTTTTGTAAATGCCCCCATGTATGCTTTCACAAATTAAAAATGCTTTTTTGCTGTGCTGTAATTGAAAACAAACAGCTAGTCTCTCGTGGAAAGAGGAATATTGGGAATTCAGGAGTTACTATTGTTAAAGTGCCCAGGATCAGAACTACATGGTTAAGCATGGAGTATTATTGTTCTTGGTTGCCACTGAATCCTTGGGGAGCAACCCAAGGATCAAACAGAGATTGAGGATCAAACAGAGAAAAGTGGAAAGTCTCTTTTTCATACTACTCTGAGATCTGTTATGCCTTTGAGAAAGAAAGAAAAAAGATTTCAAAGTGTTTAAAATGAGCCATTCCTAACCTGTTTGCTAGAAAAGAGAAAGAAGAAAATTCAGTGACAGTTAAAAATTTAAATCGGTAGTTCTCAACCAAGGTGATTTGACCTCCCAGGGGACAATTGACAAGATCTAGAGACATTTGTGGTGGTCACAAGTTAAGGGGTATGCTACCGGCATCCAGAAGATAGAGGCCAGGGATGTTGCTGAACAACGTGCAAAGCACAGGACAGTCCCCATAACAAAGGATCGTCTGGCCCAAGTGGTGCCAAGGTTGAGAAACCCTGAGTTAAATAATGGCTGGTGGGAGCGGCAGGTGGTTATTATTCAACATGGACTGTCTCTTTCAGCAGGGAATTAGCCTTCCCATTGCTTTTCGAGAATTGAAATTACTTTCCTCGGTTTGTATAGAGAAAAAACGGGTATACCTTCTTATGGGCTTAGTCTGGGCTGTCTGCTTCGTACATAAGTCTCATATTGCCAGGCGGCGATTCAGTCCAAAAAATCATCAGGCCAGGTGCTGGGGCGATTGTGGGTAGGAAAAACCAATAACCAGATTGACTAAAGTGTTGGCTTTTCAAACTGGTTGGTTGAGTGCTCTGTGGACATGCAGCTCTTTTGTGGCCACAAAGGGCAGAGTAGGGGAGAGAGGCGAGGAAGGGCCTCCACATTTCAAGGCTCCCCTTTAAGGAAAGGGAAAGGTGGCTCGTCAAGGGCTTGCCAAGCATGAAGCCATCCAGGAGCGGTCACAGAACCTTCTTTCTGTTCTTTCTTCTCTGTTCTCCTTGATTGTCTTTATTTCACAAACTGTGTCTTGACTACTTTCCAACCCAATTCCTGTGCTAAGCACTGCTCATGAGGCAAAAAAACTTGGGTGGTTCTAAGAATAGCTAAAAGAAAATTACAGAGACCTGTAGATTGTCATGCTATCTCAGAAAGGAAAAGGTGGACAAAGGGCTTCTCCCCCAGATTTTAGGTATTTATATCTTATGAGGTGTAAAATTAAGCCACATTTTGCTATGCATTTAATTGTGTCTTTTTTTAAAAAAAAAGACTTTATTCATTTATTTGACAGAGAGAGACAGCGAGAGAGGGAACACAGCAGGGGGAGTGGGAGAGCGAGAAGCAGGCTTCCTGCTGAGCAGGGAGCCTGATGTGGGGCTCGATCCCAGGACCCTGGGATCATGACCTGAGCCGAAGGCAGATGCCTCATGACTGAGCCACCCAGGTGCCCCTTTAATTGTGTCCTTATTGAAAACTGTAAAAAAGTATAAATTCATGATAACTGACTGCCATAGCCATATGTCAATTTTCTGGATTTTATTCTCTGTGGAAAACTTTTGCTTTATTTTTGAAAGATGACCCAAGTCTGGGGCTTACTAATGGAGGTAGATTGGTAGATAGTAGGCAAAAGTAAAATTAATGACAGTAAATAAACTTATTTGTAGGAAATCGTTTTTAAGCAGAATCCCTCTTATCCTGTAGGAAATCAAATTACTTTTCACTATGACGAATGTCATTACATCTTCTGATACTTCAGTGGAACTCCCTGAGCAAATATGATGTAAGAGCCAAGGGGGAGGGTCAGAAGCCAGACTGCCTGGATTCAGATCCTGGCACTGACACCGACTTTCTAACACTATGGAACTTGGAGGAGACCACTTCTCTCCCAGTGCCTCAGTTCCATTATTGTCAAAACGGGAGTAATAGTATTTTCCTCAGAGGGTGATTATAAGGATTAAATGAGCTAATGCAAGTAACTAGCACATAGTGCTTGATATGTGTTATTTTTGTTAACATCATCATCACTTTGCATTGTATTTTATTATTCTGTATTTGTACTGAGCAGGAGACTGATGGATGGGCCCACTGCAGCTTGCCCAAATCCAACGTGGTGTAAATGCACCTAACTTTGATCATCTTGTGTTCCTTGAGATGGTTATCTTTGAAAAATGCATACTTTGAAACTAACAGGACTGAGATTTATTCATTTATAACTGAATCCTCTGGCTTTCTATGCAGTATCACCCCATGAAATACTGGAATAAGATCAGCATCTTAGATTCCTAAGGCTCAAATGCATTCCAGTCTTGAGGCAACTGGGGCTATATATTAGAATTTGAGCTTCTGATTGCCTTAGAAGAGGATGCTTTTAACTCTCCTAGCCAGTGGGATACTCAGGAGTGTTGGATAGCTGCCCTTAGGAATGCTGAGATCAAATATATTCTGGCTACATTTATGTCAAGTTGCTGACATGTTATATTTACTGTCCCTAAAGGATAGAGTCAAAATGCTATGCACAAATAGGTGGAGATGATTTTATAGCTTTGGTGTTTCAATTTTGTTTCCTAAGTGAAAACATATGATTGCTTTTGAGCTTAGCTACATCATTTAAGTATATCCCTCCTGCTTAGGATCTTGGCAGTATCTAAGTTGCCTGTGTGTTAGTCTAGTAAGGTGGTTGATCAGAATGATCTCTTGAAAGTCTGAATTTTCTTGTTAAAATGTTAAAGTGAGAATCATCCAAGGAATGCCTTGGAAGTACTAGAAATCACTGTTTTTTGAGGATTGATGTTAGTAATTGTTAGTGTGGGAAACTTTTGCAATCATAACCACCTCAAGCAGTATGGGCAGGGGAGAAGAAGGAGGGTATAGAGATACTACGGTTGTCAGTTTTGTAAGACGAAAGTGACATCGCACTCAGAGTAAGAGATCTGGGAATTCTATTTTATTCATTCTAGATTGAATTTTGAATAAATGACTAATTATTTGTATGCACAAAACTAAGGCTTTGCTTATCTATGAAACCAAAAATGTGAACTAGTTGATGTCTAAGGTACATTTTATCTCTAACATGTCAAAATCAATCTAATGCGGCTTTTGGATAGGATTCCTCAAGGGGCAATGTAGATGCACGTTTTATTCAGTGCTGAACAAAGCCTTAATAGTAAACGTGAAACTGATTTTGATTTAAATATCCTCTTCTGCAATGCAAACGTGAGCTGTAAAAGTAATGTTGCCATGTTGATGAGTATCAGTATGGCAGCGGTACATGTGAAAAGACTGGTGTAGGCAGATAGATTGGCCCTATTTCACCCTGACTTCAACAGTGTGGACATAGCAGCAGAAATTATGGATTACAATAATCCTATTTAAGATATAATGAGCAAAAGGGAGAAATAATAAAGAGCTCCCCAAGTGCTTGGGGGCACTTTGCACTTTAGTTAAGTGATACCGATAGGGAAAACCGAGTGGAATTGACGAAAAAGGGAAAAATGTATTTTCAGGGGCATAAATCCCAGAGCAAAGAAAAAAAATAAGGAAAAGATGTAGGCTTTAAACAGATGGGAAAAAAAGTCCTTGTTTTCTAGAATGTATCTTTAAAGACATTTGGTAGACATTCTAATAGCTACGGTTGAATTTCTTTCTAATTATAAAATTTTTGATGCAGAATCATTCTTTATCATTTCAAATTTCCAAAAACTTGTTAAAGGCATGATATAATATATTTTAAACAAACAAGTATTCTTAAATATCCTGCTCACTACTGACTCTGCTGCTTACCAGAATAATGCAAGATGGCCACTCTGAATCTCCGTTTTCTTATCTGTGAAATGAGGGTAAAAAGCTCTGCCTGTAGAGATACCCAGGTTATTAATTTCATACATATACATTGAATTACATATGTAGTATTGTACTGGGTAGCTGGCAGAAATCCAATAAATACTGCAGGGTCATGTGGATAGTGGTCTTAGTATGCCAAGCTGCACCCAGACTGCCACAATTTGCATATCTTTTACCCAATCAGTTTACTGAGCATCAATTTCAGAATCTGCAAAAATGATGGGAAGACTTTCAAGTGTGTGTGTTTGTCTCTGTCCATGTCTGTGAAATGTTTGAGCTTTGCAATCTACTAATAAAACATCGTGGGAAAAAGAAGATGCTACCCAGTGATAAAGGATTACTCGTCATCTCCCCCAGTGTTGTTGACTCTAAAACATCCGTTGCAACATTTCATCATTGTTTTCTCCCGTTTCTGATTTTTCTGTTTTATAAAATTTTATAAAATGAAAACTTAATTCAAGGCATGTTTTGTGGTCTTTCTGGATCTAGAAGATGAACAGGCCAAACTGGAAATAAACAAAGCCAGGAATCTTAAGCAAGAGGGTAGAGACCTATTCACTCCCACTCTCTGAGGAATTTATGACCAGTAAAGTTCTCTAATGAGCACAGAATGAGAGCATTGCATCTTCTCTTAATTAGTTTGACAGATATTCATTTAAATTTGAAAAGATTCCCAGGCTTGGGGTAGCAAAGGAAGGTTCTGAATTCCTTTTGCGCCTTAATTCTGTTTTTGTTGCGGTGGCTCTGGGGAATGTCAATATCTGAAGACGAATAAAGCCCATGTCTTCATCCAGGGAGCTCCACATTTTCTATTTCTAAGTGCCGTGAACCACCATGCTTTGACTTTGCAGCTGGGGAATCCAACACAAAGCACCAGGTTCTGCAAGAATACTGTTGGGCTTGGTTTCTATGGATTTTTTTTTCTCATGCCTAACAAGGGGTAGGCTGGCCTTCAAGGGCCAGCTTTACATCAGAATGAGTCACTAATCTGATGTGCTAGTACACACCAAAATTGATGAATTCACTAAACAATGAATTGTTTTTATGCTCAGTACTTAAAACCATCATGGATATTAGGTTACCACCTGCCTTGGGTGATCCATGGAAATGAGTCATCAGGAAGTCATATATATTCCCTGTATGTATGTATATATATATATATGTATGTGTATGTATACATATGGCCGTATATACCCTTTAACCAATAGTTACACTAACCTTTATCAGGGTTGTAAATTATGCCGACAGTGACCATGACTCCACCTTATCACGCCTTCCTCTAGCTGTTCACTGGACGGTGCCCAGTTAAAGAGCACACAGGCGCTGCAATCCACCCACCCTCATTGGCCTGGCCAGGCACTGTGGGGCCAGCTGCGTAGGTCTTGAGAAGCGCCTTTTCACTATGCACACAAAGAAAGGCCCCTCCAGGATGGCTAGCTGTGCTCCTGACTGGATATTGCTATCAGAGAAATGTCTAAACACAGACAGTGTTGGGGGAAAGCACAACATTTGCCTGGTCTACCAAAGCTAAATGTTTAGCTCTTGAGCTTGTTCATTCATCAGGTCAGTCCGGTCTACTATGCTTTGGCAATGTGTCCCATCCACACCTCCCACAACCACCATCTTCCCCATTGACTTAAAGCAGATTCCTTTGCTTTCTCAATTCATCATAATGGAGCCAGAACATAACATCCAAGGAAAGGGGTCCAGAAATGTTAGGCCTGATTTAAAGAGAGACAGAGCTTACAAAACATTTACTATTCTCTCAAGTCCATTGACTTGTTCATTAGAGCATATTCTCTGTGGACCTTTTCTGACTTACTGTGGCTGAGGTGGAGTAGTGCGGGGTCAGCTCCCCTGCTTTACCATTTCTTTGTGGAAGCACCTTGAGCAAGTTTTACCTCTTTGAGCAATCATTTCCTCTTCCGTAAAACAAGGATGATAATGTGAGACTTAGCTGAGATAATATATGTAAAGTGCTTTGCAATATGGCCATGTAGAATAGTTTCTCAAAGTAGGCCCCTGGGCCACCAGGATCACTGAGGAACTTGTTAGAAATACAAATTCTCAGGCCCCAAAATAAAAAAAAACTCAGGGGTGGGAGAAAGTATTTGTAAATCATATATCTGATAAGGGGTTGATACCCAGAATATATGGAGCTCAACAACAAAACAAACAACCTGATTATAAAAAGGGCAAAGAACTTGAATAGACATTTCTCCCAAGATGATATACAGATGTCTAATAAGCACATGAGAAGATGCTCAACATCAATAATAATCAGGGAAATGAAAATCAAAGCTACAATAAGATACTACCTTATACCCACTAGATAGCTATTTGCAAAAAAAAAAAAAGAAATCTTGGAGAGGATGTGGAGAAATTGGAACCTTTGCGCACTGTTGGTGGGAGTGCTGTGGAAAACAGTGTGGCAGTTCCTCAAAAATTAAACCTAAGATTACCATATGATCCAGCTATTTCCCTTCTGGGTATAGACCCCAGATCATTTAAAACAGTGTCTCCAAGAGGTAGCTGTATACCCATGTTCATAGTAGCATATTCATAATAGCCAAAGATGGAAGCAACTCAAGTGTCCATCCAGGGATAAATGGATAAACAAAATGTGGTCTATCCACGCGATGAAATATTACTCAGTCCTAAAAAGGAAGGAAATTCTGATACATGTTACGATGTGGATGAACCTTGAGGGCATTATGCTGAGTGAAATAAGCCAGTCACTAAAAGACAAATTCCATGTTTCCACTTACATGAGGTACCTAGAGTAGTCTACCTTATAGGGACGGAAAGCGGATAGGTGTGAGATAAAAAGTACGACCAGGGAATAATATTGGTTACACAGTTGTAAATACACTTAATATTACTGAACTGCACAGTTAAAAATGGTGGAAGATGATAAATCTTACGTGTATTTTGCCACAATTAAAAAAGTCAAGAGTGGAGCAAGGTAGTCTGAGTTTTAACAAGCCCTCTGGGTATTTCTGATGCTTGTTCAAGTCTGAGAACCCCTGATATACAGCAAGCATTTAATGAATGGTGGTGCTATAATAATAATACCATTAATATATATGCATTAGTAAAATATAAATGATGTTTAATATAGTTTGATTTAAAGTGTACTTGAGGGGTGCCTGGGTGGCTCAGTCTGCTAAGCTTCTGCCTTCGGCTCAGGTCAAGATCTCAGGGTCCTGGGATCAAGCCCCACATTGGGCTCAGCACTCAGCAGGGAGTCTGCTTGTCTTTCTCCCTCTGCGCCGCCCCCCTTCATGTACGTCTGTGTGCGTGCACACACGCTCGCTCACTCTCTCTCTAATAAATAAAATCTTTTAAAAAAATTAGTGAGTTGTATTTGGAAAATGCTGCTAAGTGAATTTGGGATATATAATTATCAAGAATTCCTCTTCCCTAACCATTTTACATTTTGGAAAGCTTGTCTGTGTTTCTAATTTCCTCATAGCTGAATGGAGAAGCACAGTCATTTAATTTCTAGAGTATACATTCAGCCTTGTGAAGCCGTGTAATCATTTTTTCCAGGCTCTCAGGACCTCAAGGTCTGCAGAGAACATTTTTAGAGTCTGTTTCTAACCATTATTGCCTTCAGCATCACAGTCCCTGTATTTTTTGACTACGTGAAAAGCCCAATAATGTTGTCAACTTTTTCTTTCCTTTCAAATGCCTCCCTCAAAAGCAGAATAGATGTAAAGAGCAGTGTTAGCAGTATCTTTGTGCCCGTCTAGAAGTTTCCAACCCTCAACTAAATGGACAGTGTAGAATTATCATATACCCACACCGTTTGAGATTCTGACTGAAGTTAACAACCGAGACAGCATTAATTTACTTTCTCAGTAGATCCTCCTGAACTGTAAACATTTTATTAGCCTTGAGTTTAGATATCAAACTTGTTTCAGGCAGTTCTTGCCACCTGGCACACATTTTGTTTTATTTGTATTTATCTTTTGGAGGGCAAAGGGCAAAAGGCTTTGAAGAATCCCCCAGACAAGCAAGGAGAAGCATTTCTACAAGGAAAATTGATGGCATGTTGTTTTCCTTTACAAAGGGCAATGAGGATGTAATCTCAGTGCTACACTTGACCATCATCTGTCAAACCAAAGCAAATAAGCCAGTGCCAGTCTTTTTTTATTATAAAACTAGGACATTTAGTAACCACCATGTGGTGTGTCCAGCCAAAGAAAACCACCCTCATTTCGGAAAATGTTTACTTTCCTGCTCTCAGTGAGTGATGTGCCATCAAGGTATGAGTTAAATTACAGCATTTGTGGAAAGGTTCTATTTGTTTAGCAAGACCACAGCTATTAGTTTTTGGTAATTTCGACTTTCTGAGAAGGAGAGAACTGGTTCTGAGGATTCTTCTGCTTTGAGAATGAGAAAATTACACACACACCAAAGGAAAAAAAAAAGAAAGAAAAGAAAAAGCCGAGTGGTTAGCATTATCTGTCTTAACGTGAAATTTGGAGGTTCGATCTCCTCTTTTGCAGAAATAACTATATTCCTTTGTTTTATGCCATTCACTTCATATATTTTTCAAATGGCCACATATCTTGATACACTCTGTATGATTTTTGGTTTGTATGTGTATTTTGTCCAGTGAGATGCCCCCTGCAAACCCATCCCTAACTTTTCCATGTTTTCGTCTGTAATCTGGGGTTTTATTATAAAATGAAATTGGCATCCCTGCAGATCCTGGGATCCTGGTGTTACTCCTCTCCGAGCTAAATCTGGATTCTCTCCCTTTCTCTGCATGCAACTTCTCGCATAGGGGAGGAGCCCTCTCCAGACCCAGCTGAGGTGGCGCTGGGATTCTGGGGATTAGTGGTGTGAGGAGCTGCTTCCACCTGAGTTCAGTAGTCCTCCTCTAAATGAGAAACCATTCAGGGGTTTAACCATCTTAACCTGTTTGTCCTCCAAGGTGGGTGGGAATGGGAGGACCTCCTTGAAGTGCTGCTTGTAAGGCGATTTTGTCCCCCATTTAAAAAACCTGTAGAAAAGTCTGCTGCCCTAGTCTGCCTAAGCGTCCCTCCCCTCCCAGATTCATATGCTGGAATCCAATCCCCAGTGTGATGGTATTTGGAGGTGGGGGTTTTTAGGGGGTGATTAGGTCATAAGGGTGGAGCTCTCATAATGGGATTACTGTTCTTACAAAAGAGACCCCAGAGAGCTTTCTCGCACCTTCTGCCGCGTGAGGTTACAGCAAAAAGACCGTCCTCTATGAACCCGAAAGTGTGCTCTCACCAGACATGATCTGCGGGCGCCTTGACTTGGACTTCCCAGGCTCCAGAACTGTGAGAAATAAATTTCCTCTCATTTCTAAACCACCCAGCCTCTGGTATTTTGTAATAGCAGTTCAAACAGACTAAGACACGTACATAACGTAAAATCGACCATTTTAACCATTTTTAAGTGGAAAATTCAGTGGCATTAGGTACATTCACACTGATGTGCAGCCACTCCCACTGGCCATCTCCAGATCTTCAAGGGGATTTTTTTGTCACTTCTGGCCTCAGTTCTCAAATTCCGGTTGACCCCATGCTCCATCTGTGTCTCTCAAAGTCTGTGTTCCCATCCTGATTATTTAACTTGGAGAGTGGGAAGGCTTTTTTTCTTTTTCTTTTTTTTTTTTTAACAAACACTACATGATGAATTGGTTTCCGTGGAATTCAAACGATCTTGTTTTGGTTATTTCTTATCAGGAATGCTGAATTTTTTTTTCTAAGAGTGATGGCAGAAGTGAAGGGGAGAAAGGGAGGCATCTCTTGTGAGTCAATTTAGCAAAAAAGGAAATGGCGAGATGATATGACATTATTCCTGGAAATATATTCTGGGTACTAAAGGGGCATGGTGGCACTCTCAAAGAACGGAGACTCCCAGTTTTTACCTAGTAAACCTTCCGGTTGTACCTGAGGGCAACCTCCTTACTGTTTTTGTATTTGCTGTCCATTGATAGGAGCTTCTTAAGGTGGGGGAAGGTCTGGGTGGGGGAAGGTCTCTGATATTTACTTAGTATGCAGGGCATACCAGGAACTCTACAACAGATACAGGGAACATGCCCAGCCTCTAGCTTGGCCTGATGGAGGAAGACTTCCCTGGGGGTGCACGCTCTGCTGGTTCCAACTTCTGGAGTTTCCAGGGGATTCTTGAAGGGATTATAGCCATCTTCGTCCAGTGTCTAGATTCCTTGCCACGGAAGTATGTTTGTACAATATAGGCTGTGTCAGTCACATGTTGAAAAAGATACACTTTACTTCTTGGAATATTCTTGAAAGAGAAACTTGCTCAGATACATTTCTTTTTGATCCACACCCCTTGCCCTTCCTCCCCCTCCCCGTTGTTATAAACCCCTCATGTTTCTATTCCTTTGCTCTAAACCCTCTCTGGGGAAATTCTGCGTTTTGTTTTGGAGGTATTCTTTTCTTCCGGATATGGCAATGTCCAGGAATATTTTATCAGACATATACAGCAAAATTTTAATCTATGTGCAGCCACTTGCACATCTTGGGTCTCCTGAGGCAGGATTTCTAGTGAAATCTTTGGCTAATTGACAATAATATTAGGCGTGAAACTAGTTTATTGAGCCAAACAACAAAAATCAGTGCTCATGATGTAGGAATACTTAAAACTTTGTGGAGACAAACTGGAAACCTAAAGGTGTGTTAGCCAGTGAATTTTAATTTCCCTGTATAATTGCTAATAAATCCCAGGGCACAACTTGGGAGATACTAAGTAGCCTCCAAAGAGATTTTAGTCAAGCTTAAAAATGTTTTGCCAGAACTTTAGTGGTCCTCATATTTTCTATTATTATTATTATTAAATTTTCTATACTGAAAAATAATTTAGTTTGATAATGACATTTTTTTCAGGCAAGATTTAGTCACATGTCACAAATACTCTGTAAAGTACAAAGTTATAAATTTAGGTTCTTCTTAAAATAAACATTATTGAATAACCAAGATAGAGCTTAATCCACATAGTATCCATCCTTCTAGCAACTTGTAAACACTAAATCACTGGACTTTTAAGTTATAGAAAAAAAAACAAAACCAAGGAGAAGGGAAAATCTAGCATATGAAGTTGGAGGGGCTGTTATAGGAGAGGTAGTCCAATGTTCCCCCCATGCTTCCATAGCCCCCACCCCACCACTGTGTCCAGTGCAGGCGATTCCTCCATGATATCTAGCACAGGCTCATCCAGTCTCCCTTTGCATACTTTCTGGGTCAGGGAGCTCTATACCTGACAAGTCAGCTCTTTCCTTATTTGCATGGCTCCAATTGTAAGAAGGTTGAATCTATGAGCCCTAAACTCTCTACCTTAACTAATCACTGACCATATTCCTTGCCAAGGCAAGGTGTTATTTTATGCTGTCAAATTTTATGAACGTATGTGCATAGTTCACACAGAGTATTTACCATCGACTATTAGTATTTTAGCAGAGTTGTTATTTTGCAAGGAGTTATGTAGCAATGTTATGTGGGAAATGTTTTATCTCCTTCCTTTGCTTTGATAAAAAGCCCCCAGGTAGTCAGGGGAACATACTACAGATGGGCAGGTTGGCATGGAAGTTAGAAAAATTGGATAGGACTTCGATGGAAGTCACACATTCAAACCTGAACTTCATCTTCAGCTTCCATTTGGCTACGCCAGTTGATGCCAAGGAAGAGAGGGCCATACCTAGGTTCAAGTACACCAAGGGCATAACCGAGAGGAGGGTTAGAGGAGAAGTTGGTCACTCCATCACGGCTGTCATTGGTTGTGCTGTGTCCTCTTCTTCACTACTGAGGAAATGGGACCGAGAACAGCACGGTATCACTTTTGCTCAGCAAGCCACTAAATCATATAATCATGGAGCTGGAAGGCCAACCCCAGTATTTTACAGATAGGAAAATTGATTTAATAGTCTTTTACAGAATATCTACCTGACTGGCAAACTTAGATGGCTACAGACAAGAAATACAAACGAATAAAGTGGGCAGGGTACAAAATGTAAATAAATAGCCCTTTTGTCCAAGAATACAAGGCGGAGTGGTGAGGACCGGGGCAAACTGGAAGGCTAATGCCCCTTATAAGGGGGCAGCAGATGCTCAGCTCCAATAGATTGTTATGAAGGAATGCAGTCCCAGGGTTGCCAGAAATCTGGATTTTTATGTGAATGATCCCAAATGATTAAAAATGTTCCAACTGAAAGCACTGTGTGGACTAACACAGTACAGCCTAACTGAAGCAAGCCTGGGAGCCAATTTCTGCTTGCAGATGCTCGTCCTGGGTTTGGGAAGCTCATGGGTGGGTTGATTTCTGAGTAAGGGCATTACAGAGTGGGACTATGAGTGGATCCAGATGGTTTTCTGAAGCTGGTCTTTGCCAATCCCCTCCTTCTCCAGAAAAGATTGAGTTAAGCTCTGCATCATCCCCAGAGAAATGCCTGGTTGTCCTCTGAGATCACTTGACCTTATCAGGGTGCAAAGGAGGAAGCTAGCTGAGAATATGAGTGTGGGGAATGAATCCACAAAATAAGCAAGAAAAGAGCAGGAACACAGAGCCAACAAAAGGTCTAGCACGTTTGAAAACATGTCTAAACTTCTGGTGTTAAAAACTTAAAAATTTGTGTGTCTTTCTTGAAAAAGTCCCATTACTTCTCCACACGACAAGTCCCGCATTCCACCAAAAGCATAGTTCATGGATTTGAAATCAGTGCTCTTTCGTCTTGTGGGACACAGTGATTGATTAGTTACCTGTAATTTCGACTGACACACGCTCTTCAGGGGGTCAGACGGCTAAGGTGCCTGACGGGAATGCCGGGGACGTTCCGTCCTGACTGGAAACAACTGATTTATGCCAACTGATGCTAAGATGCATATGTTTTCATTTAAGAGGACCTGTGGGAGGAATGCAGCTCTTGTGCCTCTCCTCATTTATCACGGTGTTTACAAATCCTGTTTGAAGTTGAAAGTAAATCATCATCCTGCTGCTTTTCGGCTGTTTTACAGCTACGAATTTTAGAGGTGACTAAACACGAACTTGTGGATGGAGCCGTGAGAGGGAGTGACAGGAAAGGGGCCCGTGGTGTGCATAACATTTAGCCTAGGGAAGGTGCCAAGGCCCAAGTCCCGGAAAATGGAAAATGCTTCTCCTTCTGATAATTCTTGTCCCAGTTGAATGTGGAGGTGTTGTTAGGTGGCATTTGGAGTTTTGATTGGGTGATAGGGTCAAAAACAGTCTGGTCCCTCAGTTTCAAATCCGTGTATACAATGTGAGTGGTACATCAAGGGAGGAAGAGAAAGCCTTCACTTCGTGGTCCTTCACACTGATCTAAATCTCCAGCTTCATGGTCATCAGATTGGGGCGTGTTGATTTTAGGGTAAAGAAGACTCAGATGGGTTGTGTCTTCCTTTGAATATGTCAAAGATGTGAAAGAAGGACTAGGCTCCAGAGGGCAGAATTAGGACCAATGGGCTGAAGCTAAAGGAAGGCAGGTTTGATATTAGGAAGAATATTCTAGCAATTAGAGATGTTTGAATATAGAAGAGGCCTTGGGTCGGGATTGAACAGTGGCCCGGTGTTGGATATTCTAAAAGACATTCAGGTGTCCTGTGGGGCCTAGGTAAGATGAAGGGCCCATTCTTAGCTAACCTGGAGATACTATGATTCTGATAATCTGGTTTAGAATTCTGAAAGGATCAACCCTCCTGTATTTCCTGATTCCTGGGTCATAAATCCTGTTTTAAAAACAATAATCCAGCTTCTTTGTCTACCATTTGGGTTTCTCTAATGCAGAAATTAACATACAGCTGATAGTGAAGTTAAACAGGTTAGATAAGCAATATGAAATAGGAAGAAGTCTCAGAAGTCAAAGTTAAGTGAATGTGTATTTAAAAACCAACTTAGGGGTGCCTGGGTGGCTTAGTTGGTTAGGCATCCAACTCTTGATCTCAGCTTGTCTTGATCTCAGGGTTGTGAGCTCGAGCCCTGTGTTGGGCTCCATACTGGGAGTGGACCTTACTTAAAAAAATAAAAATCAACTTACTTCACACTTGAGAACTGAATCAGAGTGGTTTGCATTTTATCCAAATAAATACAACTGGTGGGTAAGAGCACAGACCCCAGAGCCAGACTCCCTGTGTTCAAGTCCTAGTTCGTAGACTAGACCACAAGCAAATCACTTGACTTTTCAGTGCCTCAGTTTCGTCGTCTGTGAAATGAAGTTAATGACAGTACCTGCCTCATAGAATTTGTGGGGAGAATATGAAGACTGAGGGCAAATAAAATATTTGGAGCTGAGCATGGCACACAGAAGGAGGTTAACAGTGCCGTCGTTATGCAGCAGAATGATACGCTGTGTTTGCAGAGCTGGTCTGATGGACTAAATTCTACTTTTTTCCTAAATAATTTATTTAGTTCAAACAATAGCCCATGTTGGTGTTTGAATGGTATATATTTTAACTGAGTGTTTTCCTGCCCAATGTTATAGAGACTCTTTGTCAGAATGATGATACATTTGATGAAGGAATTAAAGGAAGCTTTTGTTAACAGGAATTTACCTTTGACCACAGTGGGATATTTTTTAGACTTCAGCCTTATAGACCTGCACTAGTATGTGTGATTATTTCATTGCATTACAGAAATGTAATTTAGCCATTTAAGGGTATTTTGCTTGTTAATCATCAAGGAATTTAATTCTCTAAGATGTAGTTTCAGCCTGATGGTATATTATGAGTTACAGAAGTTGGCCCACACTTACTTTATTTTTTTTTGACCAAGAATTAACACATAGAATCTTAACTAAAATATGAAACCTAAATTTAAGATACCTGGATAGTCCTGTAGAAAGCTCATTTTTTTAGCATTAAAATATGAACTGTTAGAATGATAATTTGAAACTAATGAACACATATATGTTTGAATACATATAGTGTATTTTACATATAGTATACATACTTGTACACATATTTGTTATATTATAGAATCCTCAAATTTATTTTCATATTAACATAATCTGTGCTGAATTTAAGAACAAGATATTGGAATGCACAAGAAGTTGAATGTCATGAACACAAATGTTACATAAGCAGTTATGAAACTAAAGGTTTATGCAATGGACATTCATTCTTTAAATACTTTTTGATCTTCTGCAACCTGCAGGGGTAGTCTGCAGGTGTACCAATAATACAGATATGAGGACTTAATTTTGTGTGTTTAAGTCTCTTAATTTTTTATTTGAAAATAATTTCAAAATTACAGAAAAGTTGCAAGGATAAGGACAGCACCCAGGACACTCCTATATCCTTTACCTGGATTCACATATAACTTATCCTTTACCTTCTTTGCTTTATCATATGTGCTTTCTCTCTATGATATTTTTTGAACCACTTAAAGGTAAGTCATAGCATGACTCTTTCTTCTCAATACTTCCATGTGTATTTCCTAGGAATAGGGATATTCAGTCATCAACCCTGGTAGTTGAACATGGATACAATACTTTAATCTACTGTCAGTTTTTATTTTAAGATTTTATTTATTTATTTGTCAGAGACAGAGCACAAGCAGGGGGAGTGGGAGAGGGAGAAGCAGGCTGCCTGCTGAGGAGGGAGCCTGATGCGGGACTCGATCCCAGGATCCTGGGATCATGACCTGAGCCAAAGGCAGACACTTAACTGACTGAGCCACCCAGGCGTCCCTCTACTGTCAGTTTTATCCACTGACACAATAATGTCCTTTTTAGCATATGTTTTCCTCCCCGTACAGGGTCCAGTCCTGGGCCAGGTATTGGAGTCATCACAGCTTTTTAGCCTCTTTTAAGCGGGAACATGTGCACAACCTTCCTTTGCCTTCAATGAAATCGGTCATTTTTGAAGAATATAATCTACCTTTTCCTCAATAGAATGCTGAGGACGCTTCATTTGACCTTCTGACCTACACTGTGTTTGAAGGAAGGATGATATACTCAGATGAGTTGAGGCTGAGCCCTGTGATCACTTGGTGACTCCCTGTGTCGTGGTGCTGAGACCTGGGATGCATTCTCTGTAGGGACCAATCCAGTTGTGGGACAGGCAGCTTGCCCTGAAAGAGGTTTAATGAAGCCATTGACCCCGCCCTGACATCTTAGTGAAATTTGTAAACTTATAAGTATTCACTTATTTTTAAAATTTCCAAATACCAAATAATCCCGTGCTCTCTTGTTCATTTATTTGTGTAGAAATATAAGAGCAAGTGGTGACAGCCCCGAAGGAAATAGAAAGAAGTGCAGTGGACACTAGGAGGTTCAGACTGTTGCAGAATAGCAGTGAGAGGGTGAGCTGGTGGTTTTGCAGTAAGAGAAAAACAGGGAGCCCTTTGGGGGAAGGTAACGAAGACCTGAATTAGGGAGGCGATATAGAAGTGAGCAGCCCAGATGATCAGGAGGGCCCAGCAGGCTGGAAGAAGGAATAGGGTTTGGCTGCTCATTGTTAGGGAAGGATGTTTGAGACCCATTGACTTGTGGAATTGTGAGGTCATTTGTAGAAACAGGCCGTTTGGGAGGGTGATCTGGGTCTTTCTTGATTGGGAAAAGATGATGCTTTTGATCTTGGACTGGTCTTTGGCTCTGCTCATGAAGGTGTCCAACAGGCCATTGGAAATGAACAACAAAGCTGGAGAAAGCATCTGAAGCAATGCTACAATTTGAGAATTACATCGAGGTGACCATTAAAGATGAGATCCCGGCGCCTGGGTGACTCAGTCTGTTGAGCGTCTGCCTTGGGCTCAGGTCATGATCCCGGGGTCCTGGGATCGAGCCCTGAATCGTCAGGCTCCCTGTTCAGCGGGAAGCCCGCTTCTCCCTCTCTCTCTCCCCACCCCTTCTGGGCTTGTGCCCTCTCTTGCTCTCTCTCTCTCAAATAAATAAATAAAGTCTTAAAAAAAAAAAGATGCAAAATCTGAGGAAGAGAGCAGAAGCAGCAAAGAGGGAAGAGCCTTGTAGTTGGTACTTGGAGCAAGAAAAAAATAGAGCAAAAGGGACATAAGGAAGAATAATAAGGACACACTGTTCTGGAAGCCAAGGGGAAAAATTTTAAGGGGAGGGAGTGGTTAGCAATGCCCACACTGAAGAGGGGTGGAGTGGACACTGAGAAGAGCCTGCCAGATTTGGCAATTGAGGGGGAGCAGTTTGGACAACCGGAGCCTAACTGCGGGAGTTAATAAATGTCAGTGGAAAAGGGGACAGAGGCTGAAAGGGCAGGGACGTTTTGGAGATGTCCAGCTGTTGGAACAGTGGCAGGATGGGGGAGCAGTGTCGCCAGGCTGAGGGACCCCACCACTGTCTTTCGTAGTAACCTGTAGGCATCTCCCCACTCTTTAATGAATCTTTAAAATCATTCGGGGCGCCTGGGTGGCTCAGTTGGCTAAGCGACTGCCTTCGGCTCAGGTCATGATCCTGGAGTCCCGGGATCGAGTCCCGCATCGGGCTCCCTGCTCGGCAGGGAGTCTGCTTCTCCCTCTGACCCTCCTCCCTCTCATGCTCTCTGTCTCTCATTCTCTCTCTCTCAAATAAATAAATAAATAAATAAATAAATAAATCAATCAATCAATCTTTAAAATCATTCGACAGGAGGTGCCTGGGTGGCTCAGTCGTTAAGCGTCTGCCTTCAGCTCAGGTCATGATCCTGGGGTCCTGGGATCGAGCCCCACATCGGGCTCCCTGCTCACCGGGAAGCCTGCTTCTCCCTCTCCCACTCCCCCTGCTTGTGTTCCCTCTCTCACTGTGCTTCTCTCTGTCAAATAAATAAAATCTTTAAAAAATAAAATAAAATAAAATCATTCGACAGTCACTTCGATCCCAGAAGACTGAAGGGGTGCTGTCCCTGGGTCGGCCCTCTGGCCCCATAGCTCGGGTTCAAACTCCAGAGAGCAGCCCTTTACATGCACCATGAGGTGATCTGGAGGGTCTTGGATCACCCAAATGAGAATCCTCAGCATTCAGTCCTTAAGAGGGAATGCAAAAACATGGAAAGCAGCCCCCTGTGATTGAAAAAAGTTTGGAAAATGAGCCTGACTTCAATGGGATTTTTGTGGTTTTTCTCCTTTGTTTTTCTCTGTCCATCTCCAAGAGCCTCTTATTGCCAAATATTTTTTAAAAAACAAAAAAGACTCTATCAATCAAGGGCAGAGTCTCAGCACTGCTGAGAGCCTCCCACTTGGCCAACCCTGGCACGGGGAAGTGACAAGCGCCCGGGCAGGCTTGGCTGATCTGCCCGTTACAGGTAAAGCTATCTGAGGACGTTACTGATGCTCCCGAACAGTCGCCCTGGAGAAGTTGAGCTGACTTACACTGAAGAAGACAAAACACAAACAGTATGAAGAAGGATTTCTAATAAGAATTAGTTTATATGCTTTCCGAATCCCCAAGCCACCAGGTTTGTACCAAAGCAAACTTGGGACATTGACTCTTGGAGGTTATTTATTTACACAGTGGTTTGAGCAGAGCTTTGTTTTCTCTTCCCCATCCTTTCTTTCTCCTTAGATGAGATGCTGATCCCAGTTGCATAAAAGATAGAGGTCCAGTTTTTTTGGTTTTTTGGTTTTTTTAGTTCTGATGTAATTTGGATTTTCTTCCATTCTTTGTCTTGTTTAGTTTTGGGCAATTTGGTGAGCCGACTAATGAGGTTTCATAGGAGCCCTCCTGTGCTTAAGGCTAACATTGTGCTTTTTTCCCCCTAGACATTTCTTCTTTGCGAATTTTTCACTTAGAGACTAGCTACAGCAGATGAACTCATCTAGTACAATACAGGTTTGCAGAACTGTAGTTTTCTGTGCTCACTCCCGCCCTCTTCCTGGAGTCACTTCTTCCTTGAATGTCAATAAAATGGCAGCTCTCAGCAAGGGAACATTCTTGATTCCTGAGACAGGGAACGAAGCCAGGCACTTGTACATTTGTTTTCAAATGAACTGGTTCTTATGTTGTAAATATTTAACTATTCCCCAGAGTATTCCTACCAAAGTTTCCATTCGGGTTTCAGCGAATTCTATTTCCCACAGGCAGATAAAGCTTCTTTGGCTTTCCAGAACCCTCTTTAAGCAAATAGAGATTATATTCCATGGAGTTTGGTTTGAGAAGGAACAAAAACTGGGATCTGAAAGGCATATTTTTCCCTTGGTTGAGGCAAGGAGGCCATGGGGAGCTAAGTCTGTGGGCAAAGAATAATGGATGCGATGGTAAATCTTACTGATGGTCATGAATATTTTTATTGTTCCCCAGGCTGTCTTTGCTTAAATTGTGGGTGGCGATGGCTAAAAGCAAAGGGTTTTTGTTTTGTTTTGTTTTGTTTCTTCTCAGTTTATAGTTTGGAGAATTAGATGGAGGGACATTAGCTATTAGAGCTACTGAAGAGGGCCAGGTGATCTTATCTCTCTAATGAAAATGACTTGAGTCAGCTTTCTTCTGACCTCTGAGTTGTCTGGGTTCCTGAAGGTCCATTTCTCTCTGGCATTTGCTCTCAGGAAGAAACCCTAGGAATGCATTAGGCAGAAGATTTTGATTTACAGCTCACCTCTGTTTACTCTTCTAGTGATATATTTGTTTATTTTAGGAAAAGGAGCTCCTTAAAAGATATATTTTATGCTTTTGACTTCTTTTATGACTCTTCTTTTAAGCTGGGGATATTTTGTCTTCAGGAAATGCATTTTGATTTTTTTTCTTTCCTTTCCTCTTCCTTTTTCCTTCCTTTCTTCCTTTCTTCCTGCCTCCTTCCTTCCTTCCTTCTTTTCTTCTTGCCTCTCTTCCTTCCTTCCCCCCTTCCCCTCTAAAACATATATCTCCTGCTCTCCCAAGCCTGTGGACAGCAAGGCAAGAAGTCACCTTAAGTCTGACCATCCAAGCTTATCACTCAGTACACGACCTTTTTCAGAATGTCTAATGGCACTTGGGCCACAAATGACTGTTAAGGTCAAAGACCATAAGCATGAGTCAAATTGAAAACATTACCTTGCAGAGCCAGTCTGTCTGCCTGGTCACTTAGCAGTTTATAAAACTTGACTCCTAGCTAGAAAGCTAATTGCCAGAGGGCCCAGGGAAAGCACTGGGCTCTCACTCAGAACCCTTCATTTACTACGTGGCCCAAATGATGGCCTGGACCTTTCAAGGAGTTAGTAAGAACATTTTATATTTTCCTCATCCATTTGACATAAATACTAATTGTAAGAAAGGTGATAATAATAAGGAGAAGAATTTTTAAAAATTATTATTCAGTTGAATATTTCTCAAATTCCCTTTTTCATGTAATTGACAAAACTGTTTCTTTGAAGATTGTAACACTTCAACATCTTTTTCTGCCTCTTTCCTGTTTAGCTCCAGATTTGTGTGAAACACCAAAGTGTTATTCAGCAGTGTGAGCTGAATGTGGGACTAAAAGAACACTCTTGGAATTTGAAATAAGAGACCTTGGGGGGTGGGGGTGGGGTGGGGAAGGAGAAAATAATTTCCCTGTGCACTCAGATGGACCCTAACTGAGGATTCTGCATTTTCTGCCTAGAGCTTAAGTTCAATTCTGAAACGTTTATTTTGTTTTGTTTTGCTTCTAATCCCCAGCATGTTAATATTTGCAATTTATGTACATGCATTTTAAATTTAGTTTATCGCAATGTTTCTCACCAAGTATTTTGTGGAAAAATCCATTTACTTTGGAAAGAAATGGACATTCTAAAAGAGTTATTTTTAGTACATAAATAAAATGATCATAAAGCCTTCACATTTCCCCCTTTATTTCTCATTAAAATGCCAGAGTGAAAAGCGATGGCAGGCATGCTCTGCATTCAGACATTGCAGCATGTTGCCCTTCTGTCCTACTCGGGTCCGGGCCACCTATCTGGGATCACTGTTTTGTGCTTGCTGATGGGGGTTTTGTGCCTGTTCTTGGTCTCGCGGCTTTGACACTGAAGCGCTGTTGTCTGCAAAAGACAGTATATTACAGCTCTGGGGTTCACTCAGCTGCCGGCTTGGCCGCTGGAATTTCATTCTTGGGAAGTTTCTGAGTTTCCCAGGAGATGAAGCATGAGCAACATTTGGTCCAGCCTGAGTAAATTCAGAAGGCCTCGAGTCCTGCTGTGTTGTGCTGGTTTCTGAGAGTGGGTATGGGGCATGCGAATTCCCGCTTCCCGGCAAAACCGGGTGCTGAGCGCTCCTCCTCTGTCATGTGTTTATAAAGCGAGGTTCTTGGGGTGTTCTAAAAGTTAGGCCATGCTTGAAGAAGCCAGACAGAAATTAGAATGAGATGTTTGAAATCGGTCAGTGTGTTCAAAGCACCTCTGAACTAATATGGGGTAAGTGTACCTGTTGCCAATTCCGGAGCATCCTCAGTTCCTTTTTGGATTTAATAATAATATTGAACACTGGAAAGACTGAATTGAAGCCAGATCTGACCTGTTGTATTTGCAAAACTTTTTGAGGTAGTCCGTAATAGATTTTAATACTTTTCTGAATTAAAAAGAATCCTAGCATATGATTTATAATTTCTACCTTTAGGAGTCTGGTGAGTATTCTCATAATTTCATGTCCTTGTTTACCCCTATAGCCAACCACATCCTATTGTAAACGTATTTGTCTTCCCCTTTACACTCCAAGCAACTTGTGAGCAAGACTGTGTTCCTTTTGTTCACCATTGTAGCCCTAGAGTTCAGCACGGTGCCTGGTATATCGGACATGTTCAGTGGATTTTTGTTGATGTCTCCACTGAGTCTGGATGTCACTCAGCTTGCTTTATGTGTAGAAAAATCCCTTGATCTTTTGGTTTATTCCTGGAGAAAGGAGTAGACGAGCAGAATGTACCTGGCGTGCTTAAGTCTGCAGGTGTCCGCTCCTTCTGGTTTGAGGGTAGGAACGGCATCATACAGATTTCAGACTGAAGCACAAAAGGGCTGTGACTAGGAAGTGCATAGGGCCTTTTTGTCGGGCTGGCCCTGACTCTTGTAATTTGCATGGCTAGAAATCAAAAGAAAGAGAAATCATTCCCTCGAGTGAATAGTGCTTCTAGTGGTATAAACAACTGTGAGAGTCTCCATCTCTGGACTGAGATGATTTTTAAATTGGCCCTTTATCTTGAGTGAATTGGGAGAGGATTGCCTGCTACATTAAAAGGACTCTAGTTGCCTGCACATGAATTTTTGGTATTTAAATAAGAGAGGTGGGGCTCCACCAGGGCCGCTCACTGCACTTCCCCTAAAAAGATGACTTAAAACTGTTCTTCCTGGGGCGCCTGGGTGGCTCAGTCATTAAGCGTCTGCCTTCGGCTCAGGTCATGGTCCCAGGGTCCTGGGATCGAGCCCCGCATCGAGCCCCGCATCGGGCTCCCTGCTCTGTGGGAAACCCGCTTCTCCCTCTCCCTCTGCTGCTCCCCCTGCTTGTGTTCCCTCTCTCCCTGTCTCTCTCTATATCAAATAAATAAATAAAATCTTTAAAAAAAAAAAAACTGTTCTTCCTTAAACTCTTCATTTTTAAATATATATTCCTACTGTCTATCTCAAAACTGCTGACCATCTCCAAGTTGTCTGAGTAATAAAAATGTCTGATAACGAGGTTTGTACTTAAGAAATTGCTGGAATTAAGAAACATTATCTTAGTTTAGCGTGTGTAGAATTACCCAAAGTCACTACCACTGTGCGGTCAATGCCAGGCATTTTATCTGTATCATCTCTGATCACCCACTGATAAGTAGGTGCTCTTGTCTTTCTTTACAGATGAAGGAATTGAGGCTCAGAGGTGAAACATCTTGACAAGATCACTTAGTATGAATGTGGCAGATCTGGAATTTGAAATTTGCTTGGTCTGCCCCAAAGTCCATGTTCTTTATTATATATTTTTCTTCATGATGAAGGCACTATTGACTCTTATTTTCTTAGGTTGAATGTTGGCGCACATCATTGGTGAATACTATTTTTGTAAAGACACAGGGCTGATGGGTCACCAGCAGGAGCATTCTCTCATTGTCCTTGAATTTGTGACCATAGACAGTATTTGGAGAACTTTGGGATTTTGATTCAAACTGTTGGGAGTCTGCCCAAAAAGCTCAAATGATTAGTAATTGCCACACTGAGGAGTCTAGGATTGTGTTTCCCAGAATTCTATAGACAGGTCCTCGCTATGTTCATCCATGTTATGTTATTTGTTAGGATCACACCACATTTCACGTTTAGGGAAGTTAGTATGGGCTTTTTCTCTTAATATTTTCCTCGGACTTTCTCCCAACACCCTGACTAGTCCCAGGATTAGGTAAATCCAGGAGCCTCTGGAGTGCAGCCTATAGGGTAAGATCCTAGGGTTCATTTAAAGCTTAAGAAACAGTCTCAAACCTGGGGACTGAGTCAGACCCTCCAAAACTGTGGTTTTATTTCTCCGAATAAGATACAACCCAACAGACATTTCTTTAGGGACTTATGGCTGAATTAGTCCTAAAGTTTTAAGAAACCTAAGTTTTAGGTCTGACTTACAGTTATGCCAGTGAAATGTCCACTTGGTAGAGATTCTATCCAGTGTAGTGTTCTCTGTTGTTTGTATCCTGTACACGATGATGGAGGTGACAAGGATTTAGGGAGATTGCCTGTTTTAAGTTCCCTGAAAGTCAACTGCCAAGAAAATCAGCAATCTTCCTAAGAGTATCCACAAAGCCTATGATTATCATGGGTTTAAGCACATAGTATATTACTCTGTTTTGCAAAAGTCTTAATATTGCTTTTCATTGACAAAGGTAATTCAGAAATTGGTTATTGATTGGTGAATATTAGAAGCAAGTGAATTACTATAATTTCACACTAACACCCTCCCCTTTGATGAAAGTTTCCTTTTAGATGATTCTACTTTCTTTCTCTATGTTGGATTACCAGACAGGGCTGTTGGAATTAGAAATCTCACTTTACGATATTTGGGCAGACTAACAAGTCTGTATGAAAAGTATTGAAAATACAGGTATGATTTCCCCCAAAGAAATGTAGAAAAGACCTGAAAAAATTTTTAGGTGAGATATAAAAATATTATACAGTTCAAGTCGATGTTAGGAAAGTAGTCAAGGAAGGGAACCTAGATCTTATATTAGAATGATATTTGGCCACTCCTTTCACTTTGAGCATATTAGTTGATTGTGGACCACTGGGTTTTTCCCTGTTTCTGAAATCCATTGTTCAGTGGAGAGAATAGTCTTAAAATCAAAGAAAGCAAGAATCTTCTTTATGTGTCATTATGGTTCAGTGAGCACATTGGATCTCATGAGAGATTCTTTTTTTTTTTTTAAAGATTTTATTTATTTATTTGAGAGAGAGAGAATGAGAGACAGAGAGCACAAGAGGGAAGAGGGCAGAGGGAGAAGCAGACCACCCGCTGAGCAGGGAGCCCGATGCAGGACTCGATCCCGGGACTCCAGGATCATGACCTGAGCCGAAGGCAGTCGCTTAACCGACTGAGCCACCCAGGCGCCCTCATGAGAGATTCTTGATAGGATGGGAGCACCCAAGAGGGAATTTGGACAATACTCCATGAACCTTGGACAAGCTTTTCTAGGAACTGGGTGTAGTCGGGGCTCAGATGTTGGGATACTCCTCACCGACAGTGATACTCATTCTTCACTTTACTCAACAAATACTGAATGGCTATTTGTACTGAACACAAAATATGCCCAAATCCCTGCCTCATTGCGATTATATTCAGGGCAGGGGTATAGACAATAAACATTCAACATAATACATAACTACATGATAAAGAATATTAGATTAGTGCATGGAGAGAAAATGGAGTAGGGAATCAGGGATTCTGGGGTAGAGAGAAGGGGGACAGGTTGTCATTTTATTTTTACTTATTTTATTTTATTTTATTATGTTATGTTAATCACCATACATTACATCATTAGTTTTGATGTAGTGTTCCATGATTCATTGTTTGTGCATAACACCCAGTGCTCCATGCAGAACGTGCCCTCTTTAATACCCATCACCAGGCTAACCCATCCCCCCACCCCCCTCCCCTCTAGAACCATGAGAGACTATGGACTCTGAGAAACAAACTGAGGGTTCTACAGGTTGTCATTTTAAATAGGGAGACCGGGGTAGGCCTCATTGCAAAAGTGACATTTGAAAGACATGAGACAGGTAGCCATGGGTACACTGAGCAAAGGACATTTTCTGTGCAAAGGCCCTAAGGCAGGCGCAGGTGTGTTGGAGACTAGCAAGGAGGTCACTATGGCTGGCGCAGTGAGAGGGGGAGAGCAGCAGCAGATCAGGTCAAAGAAGGGATGGGTGAGTGGGGCAAAAGTAGACCAGCTGAGGACTTTCAGATCATCGTAACGACTCTAATTAGCTCTCACTCTGAGTGAAATGAGGAAACATTGCAGGGTTTTGAGCAGACATGAGTGACTAGTGTTTTAAAAGAATTGTTTTGGGGGTGCCTGGGTGGCTCAGTCAGTTAAGCGTCTGCCTTCGGCTCAGGTCATGATCCCAGGGTCCTGGGATCGAGCCCCGCATCGGGCTCCTTGCTCAGCGGGGAGCCTGCTTCTCCCTCTCCCTCTGCCTGCCACTCCCCCTGCTTGTGCTTTCTCTCTGTGTCAAATAAATATATAAAATCTTAAAAAAAAAAATAGAATTGTTTTGACTATGAAAAAGTTGGAGCAGGCAGGCAAGGCAAAAGGAATTCCAGTGAGACATCTGGTATTTAGGATTGAGGATGGGGCCAGAGATGTAAATTTGGAGTCTTTGGCACATATATGGTACCTAAAACCATGGAAAGTCACTGATCCCTGGAAGTTCCATTTCTAGAAGCTGCATAGGATGTGTTCTAGTCCTCAAGCCAAGTTGACCCCGCCTTCTATTGTTTTTTGAGGCTAGCAGGACGGCATCAGTCATAACCCGCTACACCAATTAGTTTAATCATTCGGTATTTACTGGATACAAAACATTTCCACAGCTGCACGTTTAGAGCTAGAGGTCATCTACTAAAAGTTTCTCATCTTACTGATAAAAAAGGGAGGCTCAGAGAAGTTAAGTGATTTCACCAAAATTATAGTGGATGGTAACAGCAGAGCCGGGAGTAAAACTGCCTTCTTGCTTGGGACTCTTCTTAAAGCCACGTAGAGCACTTAGAACTTTATTAAATGGAACAAAAAAAGATGGTCATTTCTGGCACCAACTGTTTCCTTCAGAGCAAAACTCTACACGGCTGAGCTCTCTTCTGCACGAACTTTGGGAGCACCAGCCTCCCATAGTAGAGAAAGCCACAGAGCGGACTCCAGCTGGCCCGCTCATACAGCGAGAGTTCGAAAGCGCCTTCAGAGTTGCTCAGGCCAGGTTTTGAATAAATCTTGGCATGATTTTTGAATTACAGGAAGCTGGGTGAAGAAAGAATAATTTCTTTTATCCAATCAGTCACAAGAAATTATTCTGTTCCTCTGAGACTTGGAGACTAGAGGAGGCAAGAGAAGAAAGAGAATGTGGGTAACTCCACCGTCCACTTTTGATGATTCTTGGTGATGATTTGGAGACGTCTGGAAAGAGCTAAACGGACATCCAATTGAACCTAATTTTTATTTTACTGTAGTTTGCAGCCAGGCATATACTCCACTTCAATTTGTCTCTGATTCTAGCCCTTTCTTAGCTATTGGTGAATTATTTGGATTAGCTATTGAGTTCCAATGGGTTATATATAGTTTGCAAACTATATTATACTTAGAGATCATTATACTTAGAGATATTATACTTAGAGATCATTCATTCATTCAATAGATACTTATGGAAGACCCACTACTATATGGCAGGCATGAGAAATGCAGTGGTCAAGATAGGTAAGGTATCTGTTTTTACAGAACTTACATTCTCATGGGGATACATAGACAATCAATAAGTAAATAAATAAATGAAGAAGGTAATTCCAAATAGTAGTACGTGCTATGAAGGAAACAGCACAAGGTGAAGAGATAGAGATTGGGTGGGCTACCTTAGGTATGTGGGTCAGAAAAGATCAGGTGACTTTTGGACTAAAATCTAAATAATAAGAAGGAAGCTGCTGCGTGGAGGTGTGAAGCATTCCAGGCAGAGGGAGAATTCAAGGGCAAGGGTCTTGAGGTGGGAGCAGTCTTGGGCTATTGAAAGTAATGAACGGGAGCCAGTAGGGTCAAAGCGGAGTGAACAGAACAGTCTGGGCTCATGTCATGTAGGGCCTCATAGGCCATAGTGAGGAACTGAATTGTAGCCTAAGTGGAGCAGGAAGCCATTGGAGGATTTTAAGCAAAGGAACAATAGTATCCATTTCTTCCTTTGAAATAATGCTGAGATCCCTTTTTGAAGAATAGGGCAAGAGTAGGAGCAGGGAGACCAGTCAGGAAGCTCTTACTTATACTCATCGGAGGAGATGATGGTTGGTCATGCCAGGGCGGTAGCAGTGAGATGGCTGAGCGATAGGGTTTGAGACAGATTTCTGAGATAGTGTCAACCGACCTGCTGATGATTGAATAAGACGTGAAGGGAAAGAATAATGAAGGTGCCTGTTGGGTTTGGGGCTGTAGAGTTGGGCTGCTGATGGGGCCATTGGGTAAGATGGGGAAAACAGGAGAACAGCAAGTTTGGAGGGCAGGGGTGGGGGAAGGAGGGAGCTCGAGAATAGCTGAAGTGAGAGTTCTTTTGTCTGATAAGCCAATCAGCTATCTGGGGAGGTAGCTATATACAAGAGTTTGTATCCAAGGGGCTGATCAGAGCTCAACAGAAAAAGTTGAGAGTCATCAACATGTAAATAGTATTGAAGGTCACAGGACCTGATTCACTCACTTGCGAGTATTTCCAGAGAGGAGGGAAAAGATGTGAAGACCAAACCCTGGGGCACATCAGCCTTGAGAGGAGTCTGACCCAGCAGAAGCAACTAACTGAAAAGCAACTTCAGGGAGTTGAGGGAGAGTGTGGTGTTGTGCAAGTCCAGAAAGGAAAGTGTTTCTTAAGGAGGGACTAGTCACCTGAAATGAATGCGGCTGTGCCTGTGAGGGATCCCAGGACGTGATCACAAACCCCTGACCTGGGCAAAAGAGTGCGGTGACCTTGACAGGAGCAAGTGCAAAGGAACGACCCCAGGGTAGGCTGGACTGCAGGGGATGAAGAGAGAAGGAGAGAATGGGTGATGAGGCCGTGCAGACAAGTGCAGACAATTTATTCACATTTGTGTTTTCAGGAGTCCCCCCGATGTTTATACATACAGCTCCTCATCATTCTTTGATGCTAGTTTCTTGGGGCTGTTTTCTGCTGCAATAGCCAAGTGGCACAAAAGGCAAGGACAATAAAACCCAACATTTATGGAGCACTTGGTGTGCTGTTTAGTGGTGATTCGCTCATTTAATCCTTACTTCAGATGGTGGGGGCTCTTTAATCTCCTTCCAACAAGATCACATGGCCTCTGCTAAAATCCAGGTAATTAATTTATCCTTGAAATCTTGCAACACAGCTTGTACTTAAGTTGGAAAATGCTTGTATTTCAGCAAAATTGTTTATTTTTATCTTTTTCCTTTCCTTCTCACCCAAATACCCAAAACCATGCTTACCTGGTGGTTTGGGCTTGGCGCCCGGGCAGTCTGGGAGCCCCCGGCCCCTGCTGCTTAACCAACATCCTTTCTCTCAAGGCACATGGATAGGAGACTCAAGAAAGGAAAAGCAGATGACATTTGATAAAACCAGTGTAGCTACAAAATTGCATACAAGTTATTATAGTGCATTGAGCTAGAAATGAAGATTTTATTCTGGAAACCTCTTCTCAGTGGTGTTAAAAAAAAAAAAAAAAGCTGCATACCAATAGAGCCTACACTTAAAGAATGCTAGTCCTGTGCATTACTCAACATTCTCCCTCCAAAACTCATTTTCACCTTGCTAATGAATTGCCTCCCCAAATCAAAATAGAACGTCATGCATACACATTTTTCTTTTGAAAGTTTTTGGGTGTTTTTCTACCTGACAGCTAGTGTAACAGATGATTGACTGATTGTTTGTTTTTATTGTCTCTAAGACTGACTCTTATTTTGGGTGTGGTCAAAGTGAAAACAAGGGCATTTCCGGGGAGTCATCAGCCCATAGGAGGAGACTTTATCCTCTAAATCAGAAAAGCCTAGCACTCATTGGTGCCCAGGAAATGCCCTAGACTGGAATTGTTTTGTTGTTTTAATCTGAAAATGACAACATAGGACACAGCCAACGGCAGGCACATTTTATTACGGGTGAGGCAGCTTTAATTGGTATGCAGAGGGCATGCCTGTGGAATTAGTCCTTGGAATACCGACCAACCAGATCACTTTCAACATTTCTCAGTGTTTAGTTTCATCTTATAATTAAGTAACAACGATCATTTCCTGACAGCTAATAACTGGCTAAAGGAGTTAAAAGCCTCATTAGGTTTATAATTTATCAAACTCTAAGCTCTTCATCTGCAGTGTTGCAAAAAGAGAAAGCATCCTCAAGTTCCAAACTGATTAAAGACAATCTCCAAGAATATTTCATATGCGAGAGTGTTAATTTGTTCTTCAAAGGCTGACTTTGTTATTTTCCAAGTTTTTTTTTTTTAAATAACTATTATCTCTCTCTCTCTTTCAAATAAATAAATAAAATCTTTTTTAAAAAGGGTGGGGGGCCACCTGGGTGGCTCAGTCAGTTAAGCAGCTGCCTTCCGCTCAGGTCATGATCCCAGGGTCCTGGGATAGAGCCCCACATGGGACTCCCTGCTCTGTGGGGAGTCTGCCTCTCCTTCTCCCTCTGCCTGCAGCTCCCCCTGCTTATGCTCACTCTCTGTCTGTCAAATAAATAAATAAAATCTAAAAAAAAAAAAAGCTCTCATTATATAAGCAGGAAATAATGTTTATGTGGCTTTGATAGAGATGTATTGAATTATGTCCACATACACGTGCTAAAACAAAAGTAAAATTGATAGGGCATGTTTCCTTTAAGACTCTTTTTGTGACAATTCCACATGCTTTCCTGAGAACAGGCTTGACTCTCCATTAACTCTAGCCAATAGCATCTTTACATGTACTCCACAAGTATTGACTGAGCACTAAATTGTGCCAGGCACTATTCTAAATGTTGAGGATACAGCAAGGAGATAAAAACCCCTGACCTTACTGAGCCAATAACTTAATCTTGATAATTTCTGTCTTCAAGATTACCTGGAAGATTACCTGGGCCCAGAAGGCCACGCATTAAATGTCTTCAAAGTGGTCCAGCTAAAGGTAGAAAAGAGTCCTCAATGGATCATCTTGTCCACCATACCTCTGACTGTCTTCTCATCAATATGGCCATTGCCTAGTGGCCCCACCTTCTGCTGGCTCCAAGCTCACTCCCTGATCAACCATACTTCTGAAATCACAAGTCTTCCTGCTAGTGGGAGAAAATATGATCTCTTCTGTTAAGGGAATTTCTGCTTTCCTCCTCATGTTGGAATCTGTCATGAGCCGGTCACAAAGGAAACAGTGAATTCTAATCCCTTGATGAAAACATTCATTTCTACAGTTTGATGCAGGGACAGTCAGACCTACAATTCAGGTGCTGGAATTTTAGAAATATGGAACTAAAGTTACCATGATTCTTCCAAAAGTCTTCTATCCTGTCTAGACCAGATCAAAAAGACCTCCGGAGAAATGGAACATCTTTCTAAGGGACCTACTCTGAGACTTTCATCAGAGTTCCAACTGGGAATCCCTCAAAAATCCTTCCCCTCCAGGGACGCCTGGGTGGCTCAGTCATTAAGCGTCTGCCTTCAGCTCAGGTCATGATCCCAGGGTCCTGGGATCGAGTCCCGCATCGGGCTCCCTGCTCAGCGGGAAGCCTGCTTCTCCCTCTCCCACTCCCCCTGCTTGTGTTCCTGCTCTCACTCTCTCTCTCTCTGTCAAATAAATAAATAAAATCTTAAAAAAAAGAATCCTTCTCCTCCATATTCATATGAATCCTTGGAGCACTGTAAGCTTAGGTGTTCGAAGAAACTCTGTGGTTCTTCTGCCACCAGAGCAACTCAAGATATGAGGTCCTCTGGATCTTCAGGGTTGGCAAAAATGCAAAGCAGAACCCCAGGAAAGCTTCTGGCTTTTGGTTAGTGTTGTCATGCCAATCCTGGATTTCAGCATCAGAGATCCCCATCATTATCCTGTGTAGAACCTGTGGGCATTGACCCTGGCACCTTCCGTGGAAGTTATCCTTCTGGTGTCCCAACTGATTCTCTTGCTTATGTCTGTCTACAACTAAGAGTTGGGACTCCCCAGTTCTCATGCTGATAAATCCAAATCTTCAAACTTCACGGAATTCTTCTTGCCCTGAGTATATTTCATAAACAGGCAGAATGTATGATTGATGCATCCTTTATTTTATTAGAAGCTTGTTTTTTTGTTTTTTTTTTCCTGTAGAAATTCAGAAATTTCAAGCTGTTCTTCATTGCTTTAAGTGCCATGGGATAAATATTTGAAGGAACATCCAGCTATTTTAAAATCATTTGGCAGATTTAATGGTGCAGAAACAAGCACACATCTCTACCCATTCAACAAATACTCCAACTATTAGGAACCCAGGGGGAAACAAGTTGGTAATTATTTAACGGACATTCTGTGTGGATACTTTCACATAAAGTATAGAGACCCAGAAGCAGGCTTTTATTTCATCCCTGAAATGACTACTAAATTAAAGTCACTTTTCCTAATGTGCCTAGCAATCCCATTTGCCTATAATTTCTGAAGAACTACAGTCTTTGAATTCACTCCTGGATGGGAGGAAAGAGAGTTCTCTCTGCAATATGCACATTTATTTAAGTAACCAGGAGTGTTCAAAAGGAAATTTTACAGTGCTTTTCTGAATGGGCATACGCTGTCATGGAAAGATGGGCCTGGAGGGTTGAACCAATACACTCGTGGATGTAATAGGGAGACCCTCTCCATTTCACATTGTTTTTCTAGGTCTAATGAAAACCTAAGGATTGAGAGCTGGGCCTCACCCTGGTCATATAATCAGGAATAGAAACTTGGTAGCAAAAAATGAGGACAACAGAAGAACCATTATGTTTAGAGAAGGAAAGGCCTCAAAAAAGAGAGACTACTCCAAACAACTCAGGCTCCTTTTCTCTTTTTCTTGTGTGAAACCCCATGTTTCTCCGTGTGACTTCTCCAAGTAGTGGTATCATTTTGAGAAGACAGGCTTAGGGGCTTTTGAGGCTGAAGCGAACCTCAGAGTCACAGGCTCCTCTGGGCAATGAGAATCTTGCTAGGGAGAAACAAAATATGAAAGTGGAAAACTCTACCCTAGATGACAAATCTCGAGGTTCAAAGGATGAATCCAAACTCCAGAAGCTGTGGGAATGTCCTCAGTCAGAAGTGAGACAAAACTCTTTCAATTGCTCACCTTGGGGAAACGCCCTGATCTCTAGGCTTAGGGATCATGAGTCAAAGCGGGACTAGAACCTCATGAAGTCTGTGTGTGTTGGGCCTTGAAAGGGAGGATGCAAGGTTCTGGGATCACGCCTCTTCTATAATGCCTTTCCCCTCCCAGGCCTCCAGGTCAGGTCTGGCAGGATTTAATGACCCTGGATCTCTGCAATGAGTGGCATCTGGATAGCCCAGGGGAACTGGCAATAGCACCCAATCCGCACAGGGATGGGAGAGTGGGTGGAGTGACAGGGAGCTGGACACCTAAGAGGCTGTCTTTTGGAGGAGGTCAAAAAAAAACCTTTTGCCAAACCTGTTGGGTGAGTCAACAGGAGTCTTGAATCTCTACTCTTGACCATCCTAATTTTTTTTTAATAGCACTGATTGTATAGAAACTTCAGAAATCAATTGTCTGATATTACATATTTATATTTACTCCAAAAAAGAGAATGTTAGATTGTTGGTTGGTTAGTTATTTTCAGTGCATGGGTTGCTTTATTACTCTGATTATTAGTGTTAAATTAAATAAATTAAAAATACTTTTAATCAAAATCTTCTTTCAAAGGACCTAGTTAAAGGTTAATTGTCTAGGATGCAACGGGATGAGGCCAAGTGGGTTCAACACTTTAAATGGCATTAGTCATCCATGAAGACCATCCTTCTCATTTTCTTCTGAGTCTTTCAAATTACCTTCAGGAATAAGGCTACATAGCTTTTTTTTTTTTTTTTTTTTTTGAAAGCAAATTTAGAAAGACATAAATGAAATGATCCCTTCTAATGTGTGCTTCCCCTGCAGTATGATCTTAGGAAAGAGTCCTCCAGGAATCAGATCAAAAGAGATGATGTGTTCCTTACTTCTGAAGATTAGAAAGCTTTCGCCAGTCCTCAAAGTGACCTAACCTCTTCTGGAGGGAGAGGCACGAGGTCACGAATGACAAAGACCAACCCAGAATGCCCATGCGTCTACATGCTCTTGCTCTGTAGAAACCTTGGGAGGAAGGATCATCATTCCACACACAGTACTCTTGAAGCAACCAGAAGCCCCATCTCCGAGGAGTCTCAGAAACCGCCTTACCTTGGGTCTCAAAGAACTGCTAACACCTTTGGCTGGCAGCCCTAAGGAGGTCTGGTTCTAGTTATAGGGAGACAGTCCAAACAACCCCAAACAGAAGCTGGTAGTCATTTACCGTGTACCTAATAACTCCATGTCTAACTCCAAAGTCCCTACTCTTGGACAGGCATTGGGTGGAAGCGCCCCTGGTATCACAAAGCCCCCCTTGAAATGAATGTTTCTCTGAAGACTGTTTGGGTTCTCTTGTTTGTTTTCTGCCTGTTGGCCATTCCCCCGTGGCCAGTGCCAGCTCTCTTCCTTTTCATGCACACAGCAGAGCCTATTACTGCAAATTGGCGATGAGGCAAGGTGGCTGGGAGGTGCTCCTGCATGGGGGAGTTCTGTTGTTTTTATAACTGGTGCCAGCTCTGAGTAGATGGTGAGTAAGAGCCTCTTCCTCTTCCCTCTGGGCTACCCTCCTCTCCCATACCAATCCTGTTGCTGGCCTGTTTCGGATATGGTGCTAAGCAAGGGCGGCTGCCTGGCTCTGATGTTCCCCGGGCTCGGGACCCAAAACTCGAGAAGACAGCAAAATCCGTAAGTGAGGGCAGCGTTGGCCCATGTTTCCCATTGGCCAGTATTCCTGCAGGAGGGCTTCTGGGGAGAAGTGGCAAATGTGAAGGCAGGGAAACAGCATTTGCTACTCTTACTTCCTCCATTAGGTAAATTGAAAGTGCTCGATTGGCACGCAAGAGCAAGATGGATGTGGAATGCATCCTTCATTGGGCTGATTTTAGGTTAGCCGGTCCTTTCTGTAAGAGAATTTTCTTTCTGGCAAGTTTCTGTCTTTCTTTCTTTCCTTTTTTTTTTATTTTTATTTTTATTTTTATTTTTTAAAGATTTTATTTATTTATTTGACAGAGAGATAGACAGAAGAGCACAAGCAGAGGGAGAGGGAGAAGCAGGCTCTGCACTGAGCAGGGAACCTGATGCGGGACTCGATCCCAGGACCCTGAGATCATGACCTGAGCCGAAGGCAGACGCTTAACCATCTGAGCCACCCAGGCGCCCATCTTTCTTTCCTTTTTAAGAGAAATAGAATCTGCTTGTTCGTTCTTATGTTTGAATATTACAATACGAGAGCAATTATGGTTATCCATACTTGACGAACCATACGTTGACTTTGCCATTTTTCCATTCTGGTTTTGAGAATAGTATTTGTTTTGGATTTTGTCCGCTCTTTTGTGTACTCTGCTAAATGTTTGTCGGCTGCTAGATGATTATAAGCAAATATAAAGGGGAGTTTTCTTCAAGAGTGGCCTTCCCAGTTCACGCTCAAAGAATCTGATTATATACCCTGTAGAGGAAAGAAGCAATTCCTAAGTGTCTTTGTGTGTCTGCCTCTGGTTTTTCTTTTTGGGGGGTTGCTGTAATCTGCCATTTCTGTATCTTCTAGCATAAAGATCCATTTCTCATTTTGTAACGTGACTTCTTTTCAAACTTGTAGTTTAATTGAATCTAGCTTTGAGTGACACTTTGAAAACTGCTCTCCTGCATCAGAAGCATTTCTCCCAACCAGGTGCTCTTCATGCTCACCTGCTGGCAAGTGTTTGATTAGCAGCCAGCTACAACCGGCTGTTCTTACTTGTGCCAAATCCTTTCTACATATGGGAGTCTGTGCATCAGAAGGCAAGTCATGCTAATTATTCAGACCTCTTCCGTGGAAGTAATGTGCCAAAGTCACAAAAGCAGAAAAGCCAGAAACAGTAGGAGCCTTGGTATTGATGGACCATAAAATCGGAATTTCACCTCATAATATTGCTTTGTTCTCGGATGCATCATCCTTTCCAGCTATGAGCTCACCAACCCTTGCTCTATCTCTGGGCCAGTTGGCATCCCTGCCGTTCTACAGACGGAGAATGGGAGATGCAGTGGGGCAAGCCAGATTGCCCCAAAGCCAGGTGATCTAGCTAGAACTGGGAGCCAACTCCCTTGACTTCCCTCCAGCCCCTCGCTGTCAGAGACAACATGGCTTAGCAGGCAGAGCTGGAGGCTAAGTTTAAACTGCAGTCTTGCCTGAAAGCAATCTGTATTTAAATTATCAGCCAGCAGCCAGGAGAAATACTGGATCAAACAGTGGATACATAAATGGAGATTGGGAGAAGACACCAGAGAATGAGGTTTAAAATGAGGAAATATGGGATGTAAGTCCAAGAATATGCCAGAATATCCTTTTTATGGGGGCGATGATGCCTCTGTTAACTGTGGGCTGAAGCTATGCTAGATAGGCTAGATACTATCTGTCATACAGAAAGTCTAGAATATCCTCCAGGAGGAAATGGTAGTCAAAGTAAAGCTAACGCAGAAACTTAAATCATTAATTCAACAAATATTTATTGAGTATCTGCCATGAGCCAAGTCCTACAATATTCATCTTTATAACCTCACTGCCTATCCCATGGTAGAGAGAGGAGATGAATGGATGGATTGATGGACACACGTTGTCCACAAAATTTTGTTTTGAGGACTCCCTGTCTTCTCCCCACTCTTCCTCCCTTGGGAAAATCCCATACAGCTCCACAGAGACTCCTGCCTCACCCCTCCCAGAACCACTCACTCACAGGAAGGAGGATTTCCTTTATGAGGGCTAGTAAACGCGGGCTGTGTGCCCCCAGGGAGGATGCCTTTATGTACTTTTACCCTGACTGAATCTGGGAAAACCTTGTCAGGAAGGTCACACCCTAACCAACTCAGGGGAGTCGCATTTGCATGTGACAGGCTTCACGCAACAAACCCAACACAGGTGTCTACTCTCTGGGTTGGGCAATCAGAGCAGATTTGCCTCCCAGTTCTCCAGAGCTCCACCAGCTTTCATCCACGATCTCTTGAGCTTGTCTCCTGGATCCCAGCTTCATCTCGGACATAATGCAGCCAGGATCTAGGAAAGGCACACCAGGCACCATTATTTATTGAATGCCCTCAATGCACTGGCCTCCGACCAAATGCAGAATTAGATTACTGTACCTGACCAGTTGGTTCACATTTTAAACAAATAAATAGGTGGATAGAGGTGAACTAAGTAGAAAGGAAGGTGGAACTATACTCCAGGGTGAGGCTGGTGCCGGAGAGGGGAAACCGGTCAGAGCCTGTCGTTCTGAGAGTGTAAGTAGAGCGGGATCTTAAAATATTTCAGATCCACCTCCATGTTTGTGATCGGCCAGGGAAAAGGCAAATTTGGTTGGGAGAGGGAAGAATGAGCTACACACTTCACACACTTAAATGTTAATTCATTCCTGTGTGGTGGTTTCTGTCTCTGGGTTACCACGGTGCCTTGTGCGTGCTTCTGACAAAGTGCACGGCTGGCCGGCCATGACCAGCATTCGTTCGTGTACTTTCCACGTCCTCCAAAGGAATGTGAGCTCAACGAGGGCAGGGACTCTGTCGTCTTCATCACTGAATTCCCAAAGCCTGATCAGTAAATGCTTCTAGCATTTACGTAGGATACCACCCCCCCTCGGGGACTATAAGGGAGTCTCAAATGAGAGCTGGGGCCAGGATGGTAGATGCTCTAGGAATTCAAAATAGAAGTAGCTATCGATGTGAGTGATCTGACAGCTTTCTTGAGTATAGTATTATTCCCTGGATCTGAGGTGATGGGATCAAGAGTGGGAGGTGGGCATTTGCCCAAGGCAACTGAGTCAGAGTTGGGGGTGCTCTTGTGGTTCTCGGGGAACAGTGAGTGGACCAGTGTGTCTGAAGCAGAGGGTTCTTGTTTGAAATACTGGTGTCACATACAAAGAAGGTAGGGTGAGGCCAGTGAGTGAAGGGACAAATGAGAATGTTTGAAATTGAAACTTTTGACAGTGGGAACCACGGAAGCCATTTAAGCTGGGCCGTAAGAGATAAAAGGAAAGCTCAAAAGAGTGGACTCCAGCGATGCACCAGCCATGCCAGGCAAGACAGTTTGGAGCCTCAGGTGCTAGAGGCAAGGAGCCTGCGGAGGAAGAGGACAGCAACAATCAATGGGTGAAGTGATGAAATTCTGGTCTTAGAAAGGTGACAGCGGGAATGATTTTCACGATTTTGGGGGGGAGGTCGTTTTGAGATAAGTGTATCGTTTGTATTCACAGTTTCCTCTAAATGAGGACTAAAAAGAATGATGGCTAAACCCTTCGTGCTTACTCTTTGCTGGTCACTGTTCTGAGCATTTTACATAGTATCTCAATACATCCTCACAACACCTCTTTGAGGTACTATTATTAGCCCCATTTGACAGATAAATTAACTGAGGCACAGAGATTTTTTTTTTTTAAAGATTTTATTTATTTATTTGAGAGAGAGAGAGAGAGCGCAAGCAAGGTGAGGGGCAGAGGGAGAAGCAGACTCCCCGCTGAGCAGAGAGCCTGATGCGGGACTCCGTCCCAGGACCCTGAGATCATGACCTGAGCCAACGCAGACACTTAAGCGACTGAGCCACCCAGGCGCCCCCTGAGGCACAGAGATTAAGAAAAGTGCCGAAGGTCATACAGTGAGTAAGACCTAGAGCCAGGATTCCAAACAGGTTATAAGGCTGTGCAGCTCAAAGTGTTCACCACAAATACTCACTTAAATGAGTTCATGGGAGGATTTATGGTATGATGAAAGAGGTTCTAAAATGGAATGTGTATTATCATTTCAAAAGAAGAATAGAGAAGCATTTCTTATATTAGCTTATCTATCATCATTATTAATTGCCTACTCCGGTTTACACTGATCAGTATTCATTAAAATTTAGAATCTGTAGTAGGATAATATGCTTTTTGTTTTTAAACATTGATTTTCCTAATTTAAAAATTAATAATATTCATAATAAACATCCGAATATTCCAGAAATAACAGATATAGAGTGAATATCCCAAGCAATCCTAATTGCTCCCCAAATCATTATCCATTGGTGGGTTGAAATTCCTCCAGCTTTTTTCTTTTATATGTCCTTATATAATACTCTCATATTATCCTCATTATCATCATTTATGTTAATAATAAGCCTTTTATCCAGAGGTAATCACTCTGTTTTGTAATATGCTTTGTTATTTAATATGTTTTATACATCTTTCCATGTGAGGACATACAGTTTTATTTTATTTCCTTTAAAAATGATATAGGATTCACGTTCACTTTCGGCATGACCCAGTCTGGATTCCTGTTCTCTTCCAATCAGCAGAGCAACAGGTCTGATGTGACCTAGATTCCTACCTCAATGCCACTTTTGTTCCCTCTGTGTCTGGGACAGGGCTCAAGGGGAAGCAAGCTCAAGTGGGACTCAGTTTTCTGTTTCTGTGAAAATAATAGAAGCTAGCTGTTCTCTAGTACTCCCTATGAGCCAGCAACTATTCCTAGCCCCACTTTATAGATGGGAAAACTGAGGCCTGGAGAGATTAGATAACTTCCTTGTGCAAGGTCACACAGTTAGAAATTCAAGAGTCAGAACTTGGACCCAGGCTCTTTTGACCCCAAAGCCTGTGTCTTTAGCACACGTTGTCTCCTCATCTCTTTTACAAATCCTTTACTTAACTGTTTAATAGGAAGTGGTTTCCATAGCATCGTGTTGCAGGCAGCTGTAGAGTAAAAGTCAGTCTGCTACTTCTCTTTCTGGCACACTCCACAAATACCAGCACGAGGGGCGCCTGGGTGGCTCAGTCGTTAAGCGTGATGATCCCGGGGTCCTGGGATCGAGCCCCGCATCAGGCTCCCTGCTCAGCGGGAAGCCTGCTTCTCCCTCTCCCACTCCCCCTGCTTGTGTTCCCTCTCTCACTGTGTCTCTCTGTCAAATAAATAAATAAAATCTTAAAAAAAAAAATACCAGCATGAAAAGGAGGTGTTGGCTGAAGCAGAACCTTCCCCACCCACACGTCACTATTAGTCTGGAGTGTGACCCACTGTCTCTCAGCAGTCCCAGAGGACGCCTCCTAGGACTCGAACCTCGTTCAACATCTGTCTCCTGCTGCCGGAGGCCAGGAAGGGAGAGTCGGGAAGATTCCGTGGGTGAAGTGGAGCTCTCCACGTTCCAGCAGGGCGACAGGATAGCAGCTGCGAGACCATATCTTTCCACCCCACACAACCTACACAGAAATTTCAAAAGAGCCAATTTAAGTGGATGGGTGTAGATAAACAGTCTTGGTGGAGCATCCTTACAGGGACTTTGTTGTTTTGTTTTTGTTTTGTTGTGTTTTTTGGTCTAAGTGAACTAGACTGGTTTAACAGACAGCCTCCTTTAATGGAACAAAGTGATTCCTTTGCTTTGTGCTGGGAAAAACCTACACAAAGCTGTAAAACTATCAAACTCTTTCTTCCCAAGCATTTTCACAGCACCTCAGGGTCAGAAGGGCACTGACAATTTAAGCAGTTCGTTTCTGGTCTCGTGTGTTTTACAACAGCCCCTGAAGCGTCCGTGTGAGCTCCACTGGGGAGCATGAACTCACCAAGCACAGAAGCAGACCGCTTCGTCCTCAGGTCATTTCAGATCACAGGCATGTTCTTCTTCACCGAACTCTACCATCTGCTGTTGGCTAACGTCAGTCCTCTCGTCCAGGAGCCAGCAAATGGTTTTCCCCCTTCACCACCTTCCCACCTATAGAGCAGTTATCATTTCCCGGCCAAACCTTGTCTTTTCCAGGTTAGTCTTGAATTCCTTCACCTGTTACTCCCATGTCATGATCTAGAGTCTTGGGTGCCAAGGTTTTTCTTCTTGAGTGTGTTCCAGATTGTCCATGTCACTCTCAGGCTGGTGGCCCGTGACACAGAACACAGTGCCTCAGGGAAGACTAGATGAGGACGGTCGCTTACCTTGTTGTTGAAGATCTACTTCTATTAGGTGCATTAAACTTAGGATTTTACCCAGTTCTTCAAATGATGGGGAAACCAAGGTACTTTATTCTGGAAAGTTTGTAAATAAATCAACTCATCAATTTATTTTTCTTCAAGCAATAATAGAGGGAAAGGAAACGCATGGACCAAGATTTTTTCATTTGGTGTATTTTAGCATCCTTCTGGTATGCCACTTTTTGTCATAATATTCAGCCATGGTCTATCTCTACGATAGGAATTATGTGGAAATAACAGTGCTTAACTTTTCATAAGTGTTACGTCATGACTCCTGGGGCTTCTTCAGAGTGTCTTAAAAATTGAAGAGATGAAATATTACAGACTATTTCTTGAAGCCAGTGGTTCTTTTAAGTGGATGACTACCCTCTTAAAGACGAGGATATTTTGTTAGCACCCCCCCGCCCCCCCGCCCACCTTGCTGCTGCCTCGATGGAATCAAGTTTCTGTGAACTCTTCCAGATTGCCTTGAAAGGTTTACTACTTCCCTCTTCTAGCACAGGATTTAGGTACCCACTCCAGATCCAGATTAGTTTTTGTAACACTAGAAGAAAGTAAAGTAATGGAGTAGGTTTTCCTCAAAAAGCTTTTCTTTGATTAGAAACTGTGTCCATGGACATGTAAGATTTGATTACACCCTAGACTTCTCTGGAAAATTTACGGCTGAAATAGACAAGGCAGTGTGTGGTGAGGGAACATGAAGGTGGGAGTACATTAGATGCTCTTATACCATTTTCTAAAAAGTGTATGATTGCGGGGTCTGTCACAAAGTTTGTACGTTTAAGGAAACCACTGTCAAAATTAACACTGCTCTTTAGCCATCTACTAAATAATAAGGGCAAAATCTTAAAGACAAATGAATTTTAAATAAAGACCAAGTAATTATAGTGGGGGATGTGTTGGAAAAGAGTGGTTATATGTAATTATATAGTAATTATGTTGAAAATGTAATCACATGTCACCTAAACATTTGCTGGGGAAGAAATCCACCCCCTGCAACCATCCCCTTCTGATGTCAAAGACCCACATTGACTTTGTAAAATGTGTGATATGCTTTCTACTCTGAGAAGGGTGACCTCTTCCAGGCCAATTAAAAGGTGCTGCTTTGAGGATATTGGAACCCATGCTCAAAGGGATAAAAGGAAATGGAAACTTCTATTAAAAGGAGCTAATGATGCCTGGAGCAGTTGGGATTAAAAAAGAACAAAGTCAGGTTTAAAAAGATCTCCAAATCAAAGAGCAGCTTTTCTCATCAAATACGAAGAGAAAGAAAAATGATTTTTAATGAAAAATGGGGCAATGGAATCAGCCTTTTGCCTAGATCCTGGGGCTTCAGTCAAAACCAGTGAGAAGTTTTGAGCAAAACCCTTTAAACTTCTTGGGAGAAATTTGCTACATATATTTAAGATAATGTCATGAAAGACAAACTAGATTGTCTCCCAAATTAGATAAAATGATTCAGAAACATATTGAAAGGATAACAATAAAATATAGGGTGTATAGGATTGGTTTATAATTGATTCCCCATCTGACAAAATAATTCCCAGGTTAAAATCTAGCATTAAAAAAAAATTGAGATACAGGGGCGTCTGGGTGGCTCAGTCGTTAAGCATCTGCCTTCGGCTCAGGTCATGATCCCAAGGTCCTGGGATCGAGCCCCGCATCGGGCTCCCTGCTCGGCGGGAAGCCTGCTTCTCC
>NW_023270323.1:20279533-20297309 GCF_011800145.1 Mirounga leonina | reverse complement strand
TTTTTTTTTTTTTAAGATTTTATTTATTTATTTGACAGAGAGAGAGCGAGAGCAGGAACACAAGCAGGGAGAGTGGGAGAGGGAGAAGCAGGCTTCCCACTGAGCAGGGAGCCCGATGCGGGGCTTGATCTCAGGACCCCGGGATCATGACCTGAGCCGAAGGCAGCCACTTAACCGACTGAACCACCCAGGTGCCCCACAAATTGTTTTTTTAAAAAATGAGATACAGTTCACACATAACATTATATCAGTTTTAGGGATACAACATAATGATTTGACATATTTATATATTGCAAAATGATTACCACAATAAGTTTAGTTAATATCCCGCACCACAAATAGGTACAATTTTTTTCCTTATGGTAAGAAGGTATATTTACCCTTCTTATCTGTGATAAAAAGGCTCTTAAGGTTTACTCTCTTAGCAACTTCCAAATATACAATACAGTATTGTTAACTCTAGTCACCATACTATATATTTCATCCCCAGCACTTACTTATTTTATGTCTGGAAGCTTGTTCCTTTTGATCACTGTTCCCCATTTTGCCCACCCCACCCCTACCTCTGGCAACCACAAATCTGTTCTCTGTATTTGTGAGTTTGGGGTTTTTTGTTTGTTTGTTTTAGATTCCACATCTAAGTGAGATCATATGGTATTTGTTTTTCTCTGACATGTTTCACTTAGCATAATGCTCTCAAGGTCCATTTATCTTGTCATAAATGGCAGCATTCCTTTCTTGACATGGCTAAATAATATTCCGTTGTGTGTGTGTGTGTGTATATATATATATATATATATATATATATATATATATATATCTCACAACTTCTTTAGCCATTCATTTATTGATGGACACTTGGGTTGTTTCCATGTCTTTCTATTGTAAATAATGCTACAATGAACAGAGGGGAGCAGATATCTTTTTGAGTTAGTATCTTCATTTTCTTCAGATTAATACCCAGAAGTAGGATTGCTGGATTGTAGGGTGGTTCTATTTTTACTTTCTGAGAACCCTCCATACTGTTCTCCACAGTAGCTGCACCAATCTACATTCCCATCAGCAATGCACAAGGATTCCTTTTTCTCCACATCCTCACCAACACTTGTTATTTCTTATCTTTTTGATCATAACCATTCTGACAGGCATGAAGTGAAACCTCAGTATAGTTCTCATTTGCATTTCCCTGATGATTAGTGATGTTGAGCACTTTGTCATGTATCTGTTAGCCATTTGTATGTCTTCTTTGGAAAAAATATCTATTCAGTTCTTTATCCATTTTTTAATTGAATTTTTTAAATTATTTTTTCTATTCGACTGTATGACTTCTTTATATATTTTAGATATTAACCACTTATTGGAAATATGATTTGCAAATATTTTCTCCCATTTCTATAGGCTGCCTTTTCATTTTGTTGATGGTTTCCTTTGCTGTACAGAAGATTTTAGTTTGATGTAGTCAGACTAGTTTATTTTTACTTATGTTGATTTTAGTGTAAAATTCAAAAAATCATCACCAAGACCAGTGTGTCGGAGCTTACTTACTATGTTTTATTCTAGGAGTTTTATGGTTTCAGGTCTTATGTTCAAGTCTTTAATCCATTTTGAGTGAATTTTTGCATATGATGGAAGGTAATGGTCCAGTTTCCTTGTTTTGCATGCAGCTCTGCAGTTTTCCCAGCACCATCTATTGAAAAGACTGTCCTTTCTCCATTGTATATTCATGGCTCTTTTTTCATAAATTAATTGATCATATATGTGTGGGTTTATTTTTGGGCTCTCTATTGTCTTGTATTGATCTAGGTGTCTGTTCTGCTCACTGTAGCTTTATAGTTTGAAGTCAGGAAGTGTGATACTTCCAGCTTTGTTCTTACTCTCAAGACTGCTTTGTCCTTTTGTGGTCTTCTATGGTTCCATACAATTTTAGGGTTATTCTATTTCGGTGAAAAAATGCCATTGGAATTTTGATAGGGATTGCACTGAATCTGTAGATTGCTTTGGATAGTATGGACATTTTAACAATAGTCTTCCAATTCAGGAGCATGGAATATTTTACTATTTATTTCTGTCTTCAACTTCTTTCATCAATGTCTTACAGTTTTCAGTGTAAAGGCCTTTCCCCTCTTTGATTAAATTTATTCCTGGGTATTTTATTTTTTGATGCAACTGTAAATGAGATTGTTTTCTTAATTTCAAAAATCTAGCATTTTGGGTGCCTGGGTGGCTCAGTCGTTAAGCGGCTGCCTTCGGCTCAGGTCATGATCCCAGGGTCCTGGGATCGAGTCCCGCATCGGGCTCCCTGCTCCACGGGAGCCTGCTTCTCCTCTCCCGCTCCCCCTGCTTGTGTTCCTGCTCTCGCTGTCTCTGTCTGTGTCAAATAAATAAATAAAATCTTAAAAAAAAAAAAATCTAGCATTTTGATGACCTGTGATGCACACAGTGACAGTTGTTAGGTGATTGCTGTGATAGTAATTATTATAACCTTGGTAGGTTGTTCACTCCTTAATATATTTTATAATAACCATCTATGTTAGCCCGCTCAGTCTGCCATAATAGAATACTGTAGACTGCATAGCTTAAACAACAGAAATTTATTTCTCACAGTTCTGGGGGATGGAAAGCCCAAGGTCAAGGCTCTAGCAGGGTTTGGTTTCTGGTGAGAGCCTTCTTCCTGGCCACTTTCTCACTATACCTTCATGTGACTTTTCCCAAGTACGTACAAAAGTATGCATACAGAGAGAGGGGGACAAAATTAGCTGTCTGGTGTTTCTTATAAGGACACTAATTTTCTTAGATCAGGGCCCCTCCCTTATGACCTCATTTAACCTTAATTACTTCTTAGAGGCTCCCATCTCTGAATATAGCCACACTGGCCAGTGGAGGGGGCATGTGTTAAAGCTTCAACATATGAATTTGAGGGGGTGGGTAGGATGCAAACATTCAGTCTATAACACCATGCAACAGTAATGAAGAAGTCAGGAACCTCCTAGGATTGAAAAGAGATTAGGCTTCTTACCATACTTGCACATCAATGAGTAATGCTTTTGCCACTTACAGGATAGCTGGGTGGGGGGCTAGCAAGCCCTCAGGAAACCTAAGAGCAGGCTAGTGCTGCATTTTCTGTTTGTCTAAATGATAAATGAACTAAGTTGCTCAGGCCAAGGGGCACCTTAGTGTAACCAGCAGAAGTCTCTTCACTACAAATCTGCTTCAACTCCCTTGAGATATGTTTAATGGTACGATAGCCAATGGGAAATTCTCTATCATAAGCCATCACTTCTGGATATTGGTTATCTATCCAGCAAATCTGGGCATTAGCAAAGAAAGCTTCACACACCCCAACTCTACTACCTCTGAATTTTGACCCGGCTGTGGTTTTAATGGTGGATAAAACCATTCTTTTAGAACTGAAATGGTTTTCTAGAATAAAGCAATTCTCTTGGGGTGCCTGTCTCAGTCCACAGAGCATGCAACTCTTGATCTCAGCGTTGTGAGTTCCAGCCCCACATTGGGTGGAGACATTACTTAAAAATAAAATCTTTTAGAAAGAAAGGAAAAAAAAGTTTTCTAGAATAGAGCAGGTCACTCCTACAGTATATACTGGGACTCAAAGCTACCTTAAGGGGCCCAGGATACCTCTTTTCAGCTTGGAAATTCTAAGATGACTTGTGTTAAATTTAATTACAAAAAAGAAATGACAGAGTCACTTCTGCCCCAGTGGGTATTAAGCAGAGGCTACCATTTTCCGTGTTGGCAGTCAGTGTTAGAGGCTTAATAATTTGAGCTCGCTAAAGAGAAAAGAGAGTTGTTGAGACGAGAAAGATGGCTCTTCTCAAAAGCAGAAGACATCTGGACTGATAAAAGGGCAACTGAAAGAGGAGCTAAAGATAACCAAGAGAAACTGGTCATAAATTTGCCTCAAGGTTCAGACAGGAGGTCATGTTGCTGAATTATAGGTGGGGGCCGCTGTGGTGAATTTAGAACATATGTCCTGGTTTTGATACCTCAAGGCAGCCTCCTTCACCATGTGCCTCATCTGCAAACATCAGGTGGTGGAATATGAATGGATGAAAAGCACTGCCCAGTAGGAACATGTATTAGAGGTTATGTAGAGTTGATGGGACTCCAAAGTCCCTGAGAAGTAGGTCAGCCTGTGTCCCATGTCACAGGCCACCACCGCAGCTGTGCTGTGTCACATGGCTAATACAAAACTCACCCAACAACTTCCAAATGTCGGCTCCTTCATTTCCTTAAGATCCCAGGGAAGCCAGGCCTGGTTTCCAGGTTATGCATTCACACAGAGTAAGAAATACACTTGAGGACGGACACACTCACACACACACACACACACCTCTCTTTCTTGTTCCTATTTTGCAAATGAGAAAATTGAAGCTCCAAGGAAAGCCTAAAGTCACACAGCTAGTGAGTGGGGAAGCCATGATTCGAGTTCTGTCTGAGTGTCTGACTTCCAGCTTATCCTATCCTACTACACGGCTTTGACCCAGTGTGGATTAAACTGGTGAATAGGAATTTGCTCAGAAAGAAATGGACTTGGGGGCGCCTGGGTGGCTCAGTCGTTGGGCGACTGCCTTCGGCTCAGGTCCTGATCCTGGAGTCCCGGGATTGAGTCCCGCATCGGGCTCCCTGCTCGGCAGGGAGTCTGCTTCGTCCTCTGACCCTCCTTTCTCTCATGCTCTCTGTCTCTCATTCTCTCTCTCTCAAATAAATAAAATCTTAAAAAAAAAAAAAATTTAAGAAAGAAATGGACTTGGTTACCAGTGGCTTTTCTGCTTGGCAGGTGCTCAGTATTTACCAAATGGAGGAATGATCGATTTTAATGAAAATTATACCAATATAGTTACCTATAATTTTCATGCATTCCAAATTCTTGAGGGGACAAAGAAATAGCTTGCCAAGTGTTACATGCAAATATCACCCACCTGAGCTGCAGCTTTAGTTTTTTCTCAGGTTTCTGGCACCGACTAGTGAAGTCATGAGACCCCATAGTCCATTGTTCTGCCTATTTGTTGAAATGCTCACTGACCCATAGCCAGGGACATAGGTATAACAGGTACTTGTTCAATAATTTGATAATTTCTATTACTTTTTTCGGCATCACCATTAAGTTCTAGACCAATAAGACAACCTCCAGTCCTACCGTCACTTCCATCTGCAAATATTTAATGTGACCAAGAATGACTGTTGGGTGGGAAAAAGGGGAAGATTGTCACTGGGCTAAAAGTTGAATTTTATGCGTGTTAAGATAAACACAAAGAAATTCCTGTGTTATTTCTCTCTAGGATTTTTCCCTTCACCTTTCCTTCTCCAAATCTAGACTTCAAAGCTCCTAAAAAAACCCCAAGATACAAAAATGTAGGATTAGTTGCCTAATTTACTTATATTTTAAGAAAGTGTCCCAAAAGGCCAGTTAAGCCTGTCTGACAGCAGTAACAGGTCTCATGGTCAGAAAATTTAAGAATGATTATAGCCTGTGACCTCTGACAGCTCTAACGCTGAAAGAAGTGCCAGGAAATGTCACTGGTATATGTCTCCCAGGATCACCTTCTTCCTCCCTGCAGGAGAGAAGAGTTTCAGCACTCCAGTTACCTATAGCTGCTTACGTTTGTCGTCCATGCATGCAAGGATTTATACCAGAACAGAAAAGGGAGAGAAGGTCACAATTTTCCACTTATGAAGTTATAATACAGAGATTCAGAGAGACCAGGGCCCTCTGCCGTGGCTCATTCTCAGCCCTGCAGAAGCAGGGATTCTCTGGCCTGGGGTCAGGGCCTCAGACAGAGGGAATCTTACCAGTAAAGCTCATTCGTCCTTCTGTATTCCTGCTGTTCCTGCTTGGGTTCCGACTACAAGACAGACCACAGAGATATTTCTTATGCATCTATGGGACCAGATTCCCAAGACAGGGCTTGACTCTCCAGCCCAAGCAGGGCCTTCTACTGTGGTTCTCCTTAGAAATTATTGCCAGGCAGGGGCGCCTGGGTGGCTCAGTCGTTACGCATCTACCTTCGGCTCAGGTCATGATCCCGGGATCCTGGGATCGAGCCCCGCATCAGGCTCCCTGCTCAGCAGGAAGCCTGCTTCTCCCTCTCCCGCTCCCCCTGCTTGTGTTCCCTCTCTCTTGCTGTGTCTCTCTCTGTCAAATAAATAAATAAAAAATCTTGAAAAAAAAAAGAATTTATTGCCAGGCAATAGGTTCTTATTTACAGTTCACACTCAGTCCAAGTTGAAAGAAACTGATTATTCCTTTAAAAAAGTCTTTGTTAGGTTTAAATGATAGGTGATCATAATGTTCCTCCTCTAAATGCTGAGGCACTGGCTATTCCTCCAGGTAAAACTCGCTTGATCTGTATTCCCCTGAGGCCCACCATATTGGATTCATTCTTCAGATCTCAACTTTGAGGTTACTTCCTCTAGGCCTCCTCTCACCTCTTGGTGGCCCAGCACCTGCCAAGAGCCCTTCTTACTCTGGGTTGTAATATAATTGTCAACAGTCTTCTGAGAGTGTCTTTGGGACAGAGAGGGTACCATTTCATTGTAATATCTCCAGTGATGGGCCCACAGGGGGCTATCAGACAACTGCTCGAGTCAGACTGGAGCACAAGGACCTGTGCCGAGGCTCCGAAGCTGGCAGACGTGGGCTCACAGCCTCGCTGTCACTTACCAGCTGTATAACTGGAATGTCACTTACTCCTACGGACCCCCAGTTTCCCCAGATGAAGAATGGAAGTAATAATACTCACCTGAAAGAGTCACCGTTCCTGACACAGAGTGCATGCCGAATAAATATATTTCTTCCTTTGATTGTTGTACTGGGTTGAGGATGAGAAATTCCTTGCAAATGTTTGTGCAGGGCTGTTGAAATGGTGAGAGGTCTCACTCTAAGTATCAGCAGATGCACTTTTATTTTTTTATTTTACTTTTTTTTTTAAGATTTTACTTATTTATTCGAGAGAGAGAGACAGCATGAGCAGGGGGGAGGGGCAAAGGTAGAAGCAGTCTCCCCGCCGAGCAGGGAGCCCAACATGGGGCTCGATCCCAGGACCCTGGGATCATGACCTGAGCCGAAGGCAGTAGCTTAACTGACTGAGCCACCCAGGCGCCCCGGCAGATGTACTTCTAAATAATTTTGTGCATGGTCTAATGGGGAAGGTAGTCATGTATAGTGGAAGAAACCTAGTATCTGCAGTCAGAGGACGTGGTTTGATTCATTTTGTTACCTTTTCCCCGATAAGTGGCATACACATTCATATGTAGCTACTCACTCTGCTCAGAGCTGTTTGCCTCAACTTGAATGATGGGCCTTAACCCAAATGAGCCTACTCCTTACTAGCTCCAAGGTTAACAGTGGAATATTAATTGCCATCCCAGTTAAAATAGTTTCCTATGGTTCAAGGTGTGTGCTCTGCTCTGTTAAAGTCACCAAATAGTGAGTGTTCTGCTGTTCAAGGTCCCTTTAGGGTTGAGCTATTTTTCTGTGGTGCAACAGTGACATCCATTGGCCTGTTGTGCTCATTATAGAGCAAAGCTACTTCTCAGCTCTGTGACTATTGGGTTTCCCAATAAAGAAACAGACAGAGAGCAAACGCTCCCAACCCAACAAGTAAGTTAAGGTAGGTCAGCACCTGGTCACTTACAAACTGGGCTGGTTTCAGGTCCTTCCCAAGGACACGCCTTTTCAGCTCAGCACCACCAGCTCTTCCCTTGTGGTCATGTGGGTAAGTCCTGGACTTGGTCCTCTCTCTGTGGAGTTCAACAAATGCACAGAACTGTGGGGAAAACCTTGATTTGGGGTTCACATATGCTCTTGAATGCCTAAGCCAGGGCAAATCACTTCTTCTGAGCCTTTTCTACACTGATAAATTGAAACCGATTAACAGTACCTGATTTGCATTTACCGAGGGCTTTTCCCTATATGTTATAATAAATTCCCACAATCCCACAGCAGTTGCTGAGAACATTAGGAAAACACAGATCACATCTGCTTAGCATCCACCAGATTGTCAGGATGGGGAGCTGAGCACCAAATCACAGGTTTTCAAACCTTAAGCCCTAGTGACTTATGTTCACTGCCCTAATTGGAATTAACCAGGTCATTTGGAAACTCCTTCATTTCTGGAAGAACCCTGGGGAAAGGTTCTAAAGATAGAAAATCAAAGGAAAGGTTATTTGGCTGGATATGAGATTGAGTAATCAGTGAGCATCTTCATGTAGAAAAAGACACACAGTGCTGGTTTTCATCTCCATTGAAAACATAACAGGAAATAGCAAGACTAAAAATATTTCCACCTACTATGTGACAGATATTCTGTTAAACATTAAGAAGGAAGGATAAATAAGACAGACCATTGGATACCCTCAAAGACCTCATTTTTCAAGTGAGGGATACAAACCAGGAACAGTGAATTGTAATGTGGCAAGTGTTATGTTAAGCATTCCTGCAGGGAGCTGTGGGAACAGCCCCACTCTGTGTGTGTGTGTGTGTGTGTGTGTGTGTGTGTGTGTGTGTGACTGACAGGATCCAAGTACTGGCTAATGTAGGCACCTTTGGATAGAAAAACAAGTGAATAGTCTCGGTTCCACTCAAAGCCAAAATATCAAACACTTCTCAGTATCAAAATCAAGCAGACTGTAAAACTGACAAGTCAAATACTTAACACTTCCATAAAAAAACAAAACCCATGGCTCCAATTGCACTTTGTATCATTCGCTGGTAAATCTTTTTTTGGGAAATAATTAGCGAATTTGTAACTAAATCGCGGTGTATGTAGCCAAATCCATTACTCACTCACTGGTACAGTTTCTTCCAATCATGGCTATGATTAAACAAACCAAAAAAAAAAAAAAAGATACATCTAAAAAGAATCTCATTCAGATTCCATTCTTCCCTCTCTGGTTGGCCAGGAAAGCTCGGTCCCGATGTCCCCTCTAGTTAAATTGTCTCATTTTAACTCATTGTAAATACTCAGGGCCCATCCTCCAGGTCACCTCCCCTCTCCCTAGCAACAGCTTCCCCGTGTCAACCTACTTTGTCGCTGGAGAGGGCCACGTACCCACCACTTCCCGTTCACAGGTGGGGCTTTCTGCAGACAGGGGCCAAAATAGGTTGGCCCCACGACTATGTGTTTTTCACTCCCACCCTCCACACTGTCTAATCATCAGGGCTTCTTGGAAAAATCAGAGCCCACACTTTATTTTTTTTATTTTTATTTTTTTTAAAGATTTTATTTATTTATTTGTGAGAGACAGAGCAAGAGAGAAAGGCAGAGGGAGAAGCAGGCTCCCAAGGAGCAGGGAGCCTGATGTGGGACTCGATCCCAGGACCCTGAGATCATGACCTGAGCCGAAGGCAGACGTTTAACCATCTGAGCCACCCAGGCGCCCCAGAGCCCACACTTTAAAACGTCACTTTTCATGTTGGTTGTTTGGGTTTAGAACCGTGTGTGTGTGTGTATGTGACACTGAGAAGATTGTAGCCTACGGTTGGTTGTTGGCTCTGTTAGAGACCTTTCACATGCACCAGAGTATATCTGAGGAATCCCAGTGAAATTTCTATGGGCTTTAAGAAGCCTCTTTCACAAAATAAGATAAGTTCATTTTATGAGACAGCCCACCCTAAATACATATAATCCTCAAGTGCTAATGCTGAAGAAACCACAGCAATATCCCAAGAGCCCTTCAGTGCTCAGTATGCTGAGTGTCACAGGGAGCACCCCTGCTGGTTGCTGTCCCCTGGCCATCTCCATCCTATGGGGGTGGGGTCCTCAGACAACTCCCCTTATCCCTGTGCACCCCGTTCCCTTCCAGAACCTTCTTGCTTTGGGTAGCTTCAGCAGCAATGGCATCTTTGCATTCACCTTTCAGCATTTTGGACTTGGGCATAAATCCATATTAGTCCTTTCTGCTCAGTTAAATCTGTGGAGAGATCTGAGTCCTCTCGATAGGTCTCACTGCCCCATAATCTTTCACCCAGAGGCTTAGGGCCCCATAGGCCTCCAGCGGGGACTAGTCTCTTTGGTTTAACTCTTGCTCTGTCTGCTTTTAAGTGGATACCCCTAGGAGAGAGTCATGAACACCTTAATGATAACTAGTTTGTCACATATGGGCTTGAATTATTATTATTATTTTTTTTAAAGATTTTATTTATTTGAGAGAGAGAATGAGAGAGAGAGAGCACATGAGAGGGGGGAGGGTCAGAGGGAGAAGCAGACTCCCTGCCGAGCAGGGAGCCCGATGCGGGACTCGATCCCGGGACTCCAGGATCATGACCTGAGCCGAAGGCAGTCGCTCAACCAACTGAGCCACCCAGGAGCCCTGAATTATTTTTAAATTTGTTTTTAAATATATTTTTATTGAGAGGTAAGTTACAAACTGAAATGTATAAATCTTAACTATTATAGTTTCATGAATCCTGACAAATGTGTACACTGGTGTAATCCATGCTCTATCAAGATATAGACCATTTTCACCACCTCAAAAAGTTTCCTTGTGCCCCTTCCTGGTCCGTCCCCTACATCTAAGCATCCACTGTTTGGATTTATTTCACCATACAGTAGGTTTGCCTATTCTAGAACTTCTTATAAAGGAAATTACATACTATGTACTCTTCTGTGTTGGTCATTTTTTTACTCAACACAATGTTTTTGAACTTCATTCATGTTGTTGCTTATATTAGTAGCTCATTGTTTATCCAGTCTCCTGTTGAGGGACATTTGGGCTGTGTTCAGTTTGGGGCTATTACGAATAAAGCAGCTGTGGATATTAGTGTACAAGTGTTTTTGTAGGCATATGTTTTCCTTTCTCTTGGGTAAATACCTAGGAGTGGAAAGCTGGATCATACGGTAGATGTATCTTTGACTTTATAGGAAATTTCCATACCATTTCCAGAGCGGTTATATCATTTTACAACCCAGTTCCAGTTGCTCCAGAATCTTCTCAACATTTGGTGGTAGCAGTTGTGTTCCTTTTCTAGTGCTGTGTAACAAATGACCCCAATCATAGCATCTTAAAGCAGCGCAAATGTATTAGCTCACAGTTCTCTAGACCAGAAGTCCCGTGTGACTTGATTGAGTTTTCTGCTTTGGGTCTCAAGGCTGAAATGAAGGTGTCAGCTGGGTGGGGTTCTTATCTGGATTCTCTTGGGAGAATCCTCGTCCAAGGTCATTAGGGTTGTTGGTTGAATTCAATTTTCACTCTGGGCAGCACTCGGCTTGTAGAGGCAGCCTGCGTTTCTTCTCATGTAGCCCCTCCATCTTCAAGACCTGTTGAATTTCTCTGACTCCCAATTCTGCTATTGTCAAGGGAAAACTCTGCTTTTAAAAAGGCTCACTTGGGGGGCACCTGGGTGGGTCAGTTGGTTAAGCATCTGCCTTTGGCTCAGGTCATGATCCCAGGGTCCTGAGATCGAATCCTCACATTGGGAGTCTGCTTCTCCCTCTCCTGCTGCTTGTGCACTCTCTCTCTCTGACAAATAAATAAAGTCTTTTAAAAAAATAAATAAATAAAAATAAAAAGATATCCAGGTGCTTTTAAAGCTAGAGATTTCAAATATATTTTTCTCTTAAAAAATAAATACCTACTGTGGTTTCAGTAATTACCCCTTATTATTTGTATTCTGTGCATTTATAAAACTTACTACATTTGAAAACATCCAAGTGCTGTAGTAACATTGAGTTTGACAGCCCCATTCAACGTGATCAAGTTAACTAACTAGCAATGTTAATACTAGAAAACCTAGACACAGGTTAAAGTGTTTTGACCAAGTTGATTTGTGTCATTTCTTGGTACTTCTCATTGGTTACAGAATTAAAAACTAATATTTTAATTTGGTAACTAGAATAATAGAATCTAAGGATGAAAAGTCCCAAGATCTTTATAGTCCAACTAAAGATCAGAAAATTGATTCATAGAGTCGGTTAGTCAGATATGAACCCAGAGCCATGGCCCTACATTCCTGGGCTAGAATACACTTGAATTATGCACCGTATTTGTATTCCTCCTTGCTTGTAGAGAGATGTCTGATCCTGCAAAGGGACTTTGAGATTTGTTGATTTAAGTCACCACGTAATCTCTGGCAACCTAGAAAACATTGAAAATCATGCATAGGTTATAGTGTTTTCTATAGTTCCAAATCAAAAATTTTAAAACTAGCTAAATCCATTTCAAGAAAAGTTATCTTTTGTCAGCTTGAAACTAGCTGAGGGAGGAAATGACCCAGTGGAGTTGACCTGCTCCTGTTTAGATGCTAGCGTCTTAGGAGTCCTTGATTCTGTGCTTGAAATCTCACTGGACTTGGGGACTTTGCATTTCTTCCAATGGAGAATAAAGGAATTGTATGCCTGACCTTCAAGAAACTCTTATAAAGCCCCCTTATTTTTGAAGATGAATTCTGAAGTAGATGGTTGCAAAGTCACAAGACTCACCAAGTCAAGATTAGACCCCAGGCCTTCTTATGGCTTTATACCAGAGGCAGTAACTGGCAGCAAACCAGCCCAATCTCTCCTGAAGCTGTGTGTTATTTGGCCCACAGAATGATGGTGTTTCTCCTTTGAATCAATTTACAATATTTAAAAACTGAAAAATTTCGGGGTGCCTGGGTGGCTCAGTGAGTTAAGCATCTGCCTTTGGCTGCCTGGGATCAAGCCCCGCATCAGGCTCCCTGCTCAGCGGGGAGCCTGCTTCTCCCTCTCCTTCTGTCTGCCACTCCCCCAGCTTGTGTTCTCTCTCTCTCTCTCTCTCTCTCCCTGTCAAGTAAATAAATAAAATCTAAAAACAAAACAAAACAACAACAACTGAAAATTTTCACATAAAAGCTCAGATATGCACCTTTTTTTCTGAGAATGTGGGAGGTTAGGTAATAATGAACCCACTTTCTATAAGGCTCTGGACAGGGTATGAGGACTGCAGGTGCCCCAATTTCCCTGGTTCACTCCATCATTTTCCTTCTTGGTTTCTGTAGGAATCTGAGTCATGACTCCTCTTTTACTCTAAGCTACAGTTTTGAGACACCTTGTCTCGCTGTTCAAACAAAAAAGAAACAAAAATTTCTTACCTGGTTTATACATACCAACTATGTTGAGCTTTCATTTCCTAGCAGTTGAAGATAATGAGCCAGATTTTCAAAACAGGTGAGCTACTCCCTGGCATTAATTCTGACCATTTAAAAGAGCATTTTCTCTGTAGGTCCATAGTCAGTTACCATGTAGAATAGCTCAGCATTCATATAATTTCAAAAACTACTCTTTTTTTAATGGGTTCTTCTGAAAATTCTGAGCTTAAGTAAATAAGACATTTGGTAGTTGTGAAGTCAAAGAGTTCACTTAGGAAAACCTTCTCATCTAAAGAACTTCTGTTATGGGCTGAATTTTGTACCCTCCCAAATTCCTATGTTGAAGCCCAGAAGCCCAGGAGCTCAGAATGTGACTGTATTGGGAGACAAAGCCTTTCAAGAGGTGATTAAGTTAAAATGAGGCCCTTAGGGTGGGCCCCAATACAATCTGACTCATGTCTTTATAAAGGGAAGAAATTTGAACACACAAAGAGGCACCAGAGATGCACACAGAGGAAAGACCGTATGAGGACACAGTGAAAAGACAGGCCTCTGGAAGCCAAGAAGAGAGGCCTCGGGAGAAACCAACCCTGCTGACATCTTGATCTTGAACACTCAGCCTCCAGAACTTTAAGAAAATTAATTTCTGTTGTTTTAGCCACCTAGCTTTGGGTATTTTGTTATGGCAGCCCTAGCTAACTTATACAGTTTCCTAAGTTGTATTTCTTTGGAGGAACCTCTGTGTAGCCTTATGGAATGTGGGCAGTAAGTCGTTAATGGATAATTCTTGAGTTTATGCAGCTAGAATCCCTAATTGACTGACAGCTGTACAAGAGCGTCATCTGGAGTGCTTTTAAAAATAACAATGCCCGGGATCATTCCCCAGAATTCCAACTCGCTTGGTTTGCGGTTGGTCTTGGGCCTCTGGTTTCAAAAGCTTTCTAGGTGTTTTAGAGGCGCAGCCTGGAGTAAGAACCACTGACGTAGAGGGAAGGCTGTCCCTCCCTGCAGAGGGGCCGGGGCTTCCACACTTCTCACCCAGGATTCCACAGCTGCCAATGTCATCCAGAAATAGATGGGGGTAGGTTTGTTGCTGGTGTCACGGGATCGCTGCGGGCCTCGAGTAATAATGACCTTTGTCCTTGGGTCTCATTAGTGGGAACACCTCAGGTCTGCAAGAGGCATAGCTCTGCTAATGAGGCACTTACTCATGCAGTATGGCCTGGCTGGGCCCCTGGGATTTTTTTTGATCTATCTCCCTCCCCTTGATAACCCATGTTTAATTTTTTGTCCCACCCTCCATGCCAGTTGAGGGTGGGGCGCTGGGAGGGTGTTCCAGGAAGCCCTGGCATTCCCTCAGTACCCTGGGCCTAGAGCTTGGAGACTGACAGAGGAAATAGCCATTGGGAGAAGAGAGATTCTCTTCAGGCCCAGACCCATCAAGCTTCCCTTCCCTAGCAGTGGTGAGACCCAGGGCCTTGCTGGAGTCCTGGACTGTTCTATGGAATGGGCTGCTCTTTGTTTTCTGATGTTGATGGCTATGTAAGCTTGCTGATTTCATCAACTTAATTCCTGGCAATTCTCATCAGTCTCTCGTGAGCCTGGTAGAATGAAAACATGGCCCTGTTCTGGTAGTTTCCATGAACTACCTGCTCTGTTCATGTGTGGTGAACATGGCATTTTTGAGAGACAGATACCAGTTATCTAAGCTAGGACAGTCCTCACCCCTTCCTTCAGAACCTCTCCCTGACATTTGCTGGTGTGTGTCTAATCTTTCTCTCTGACGTCTGGTATGACATCCTGATCCCATGTCAGAACTTCACTCCTTGTTAAGTGCTGCCCTGGTGAATTGGACTGGATCAGTGCAGACCTGCCCAACCTGACATACTACAGAAAACTTTAAGTGCATTCAGAAATTCCCTTTGAACGCTTTATCACAAAACCAAACAGAATGGGGTCACTTCTGGGACCCTACAGATTATCAGGAGAAGCAAGAATTTCATAGGGGACTTACTTTTGGTAAGTCTTGGTTGATTTAAGGTGGTATCACCAAAATCCTAGAAAAGAAAAAAAAAAAAAAGAGTAGACTGCTGCATTGTAGGTCAAGAGCTTAAGAAAAGTCCAGTGATACCCAGTGTCTCTTAAAGCCAGAGAAAGTTCTGGCCTCACTCAGTGCAGATGGATATTCGTAATTACGATCTTGAACTGGTCATGTGATCACCTATTATTTAAGTGATATTGTATTACAGCTCACCTGGGTTAAAGTCTGATGAAGATCTTTTAATTCTTGGGGTGCCTGGGTGGCTCAGTTGGTTAAGTGTCTGCCTTTGGCTCAGATCATGGTCCTGGGGTCCTGGGATCGAGTCCCACGTCTGGTTCCCAGCTTGGCAAGGAGCCTGCTTCTCCCTCTCTCCCCTGCTTATGGTCCCTCTCGCTACCCCTCTCTCTCTCTCTCTCTCTCAAATAAATAAATAAATAAATAAATAAATAAATAAATAAAAATCTTTAAAATAGAAGATCTTTCAATTCTTATATCTTTTAATTTGTTGAAAGGAAATGCTGAGCAAGCAGGGACTCGAAGAGATATCTGTACACCCATGTTCGCAGCAGTATGATTTACAATACTCAAAAGAAGCAACCCAAGCAAGGGTCCGCTGACAGATGAATGGATAAGCAAAATGTGTTATGTATACAGAACAGAATATTGTTCAGCCTCAAAAAGGAAGGAAATCTTGTCACATGCTACAGGATAGATAGAACTTGACATGCTAAGTGAAGCAAGCCAGTCACAAAAACAAATATCATATGTTTCCATTTAGATGGCATACCTAGCGTGGTTAAATTCATAGACACAGAAAGTAGAATGGTCGTTGGCAGGGGCTGGGGGCCCAGGGGCCTGGGGGTTATGGTTTAATGAGTACAGTTTCAGTTTGGGAAGATGAGAGTCTTCTGGAGATGGATGGTGGGATGGCAACACACCATGAACATACCTCATGCCACTGAACTGTTCATGTAAACACGGTTAAGGTGGTAAATTTTATGTTGTGTATCTTACCACAATTTTTAAAAAGGAAACACTAAGCAAGTAGAAGATGTGATTATAATTACTATGCAAACCAAAGTGAGTATTTGATGTGTTTTATGAATTTCTTCTTTGATCACATTTCTAGAGAGAAGAGCCTAAGTTACAGAGATGTGCTTTTATTATGCCTGAGAAATAAATCTTCAACATGAAACAAGCTGCTCAAAAAAATGGTCCCTCATTAGATATTTTGAGGAAACTCACCTTCCGGGTCCATGTGCCTACCTGCCTGCTGGGGATGTCCACTCCTGTCTAGAGGCCCTGGCCCCAAACCAGGGTCATCTTGGCCATCAAAGCTGCTCTGTGTCTGTTCTTCCCCATTTCACTGAGTTCTGTTGTCATCCTGCAATTGCACAAGCCTGACATCTGGGCATCTTCCTCGACCCATCCATTTTTCTCGCCAGCTCCCACACCCAATCCAGATGAACAAGGCCTCTGTCCAGTCTCTCCAAGACTGGTGCCCAAGTGTTCGCAGCAGCCCTAGTCATAATAGATAAGATGTGCAGACAGTCTGCATGTCCATCGGTTGGGAAATGGATAAACACAATATAGTATATTTATAATGGAATACTATTTAACAGTAAAAAGGAAGGAACTATTGAAACAAGCTGCCACATGGATGAACCTCAAAAACATGCTAAGTGAAAGAAGCCACAGAAGATAACATATTGTATGTTTCTACTTATCTGAAATCTTTAGGAAAGGCAAATCTATAGAAACAGACAGATTAGTAGTTGTCAGAGGCTGGGAGTGGTAGCTTCCGGAGGTGATGGAAATGTCCTAAAACTGGATTATGGTGATGGTTGTAAATGTACTCTATACATTTACTCAACACCATTGATTTGTATACTTTTTTTTAAAGTTAGCTTTTTATTTGGAAAGACACCTAGATATTGAATCATAGCTTTATCATGGAAAGGATGCAAAGGAGCATGACTTTAAATCAACAAAGATTTTTGGGGGCACCTGGGTGGCTCAGTCAGTTGAGCGCCGGGCTTTTGATTACAGCTCAGGTCATGATCTCAGGGTTGTATGATGGAGCCCCGCTCAGGCTCCACGCTGGGCGTGTGTGAAGCGTTCTTGAGGATTCTTTCCCTCTCCCTCTGCCCATCCCCTCACTTGCACTTGGGCATGCGCTCTCTCTCTCTCTCAAATAAATAAATCCATGAAATAAAATAAAATGAAATAAAAATAAAATAAATAAATCTTTTTAAAAAATCAACAAAGATTTTAAAGAAGGTTTCAAAAGAGATTAACAAGGCCACTTCCTAGTTTTTCTCTCCATCTGCCCCTCCCTTTTCTCTATCATTAACCTATGTCAGCCTATTTATTTGTTTGTTCAATATTCGAGCATCTACTATGTGCCACACACTTGGTGCTTGAGATAGAGTTAAATAAACCAAGCAAAAAGCCCTGCCCTCTTGGAGCTTCTATTCTGGAGTGGAGAGAATACATCACTTCCAGGCTGTCTTCCCATGGCTGTGTCCTGACTGGGCTCTGGCCTTGCTCCTTTCCCAACAGTGGTACTGCAGGCAAAGTGATCCTTTTATTTTTAATTATTTATTTATTTTAAAGATTTTATTTATTTATTTATTTATTTATTTATTTATTTATTTATTTATTTATTT